>NC_056733.1:579417471-579612472 GCF_019279795.1 Protopterus annectens | reverse complement strand
TTTTCCAAGAAATAAATTTCAAGGGGCAAGATGCTGCTGGTTCAAAGGGGGGGCAGAATCATTGAGGCTAAAACCAAGTTTAGGTCCCGGGGGGGGGTTCTCTTACCGGGGGCCGTAAAAGTCTTGTACCTCATAAGAATGCTCTACACAACTTATGGGACATAAAGTTTGAACCCAAGTCTCCTTCATGAAAATTGGAGAGGGCAGCCAGTTGGACCTAATAGTAGCTGCAGCTTTCCCTTTTTCGAAGGTCTCGGCCAGAAAGTCAAGAATCTTGTGAACAGGAGCCATAAAAGGATCAATGTTATTACTTTTGGCCCAGTAAGAGAACCTCTCCCATTTGCTAGTGTAAATCCTCCTAGTAGTGGGCTTGTGGGAAGACACTTATGAGTTGTACAGCAGGAGAAATGTTTGGGAGCCTGGCTAAGACTTGAAGTGGAGTAACCAAGCAGTCAGCTTGAGAGTTTGAATGGATGGGTGAAGCCCACCTGACTGATGCATCAGGAGGTCTGGATCTGGGTCCAGTATCCAGGGCTCCAGTTGAAGGTGATGGCGTAGAAACGGAAACCATATCTGATGAGGCCAGTAAGGAGCAATGAGGTTGAGTTTGCAACCAAACGATTTTGCTTTCTGAAGTACCTTTGGAATGAGAGGGAAGGGTGGAAAAGCATACAGTAGTCCCAGAGGCCAATCATGAACAAGTGCATCCCTGTGTGACTGTCCCAGAGGGGGAACTAGGTCAAAGTAGCTGCTGCATTTGTTGTTTAGGGGAGTGGCAAAAAGATTGCAGCATGGCTGGCCCCATTTGTGGAAAATCAAGTCCAGTACTTCAGGGACCACTCTTGTGGCATGAGAATATCCCTGCTGAGTCTGTCCACTATCACTTTGGATTTTCTGGGAATGTGGGTTGCAATCAGAAAACGTTGGGAAGACATCGCCCACTGCCATACTCGAAGTGCCTCCTGACACAAAGGGTAAGATCTAGTTCCGTCCTGCTTGTTGATGTACCATACCCCTGACATAGTCTGTTTGGATTGCAATAGTCCCTGTAGGTAGAGAGTTTTGAAGTGCTTGCAACGCCAGAAGCACCGTTCTCATCTCTAGTACACTGATGTGGAAATGGTACTTGTGATATTGCTACATTCCTTGGACAGTCCGTCCCAGATAATGCCCCCTCACCTTGTCTGGAAAGCGTCCGTGGTCATTGTGGCCACCGGATGTGAGTCTAGAAGGGGTCTGCCCAGAGTCACCTGGGGGGAGACCAGCCACCACAGTAGGTCCTTTTTGCAAGATTCTGTGATTAAGATCATGTGTGACATTGGCAATTCCTGGAAAGACCACTGAGCAAAAAGAAGCCACTGTAGAATCTGCATGTGGAAGCATGCTAAAGGAACTAGTGTAATAGCTGCAGCCATTGAGCCCAGTACTTGTAAGTCTTGTCTTGCCTTGCCTGAACTCTCATCTTGTTTGAGAAAATAAACTTGTTGATGAATGGTTGACACTCTGTCAAGAGGCAGTTTTGCTATCATGCCTCTTTTATCTAAGTCTGCCCCTATAAAGGTAATAGACTGATAAGGCAACAAGGCAGACACTTCATAGTTTATTGTGATGCCTAATTGGGAACAGGTTTGGATTGTGTAGTCCCATGCCTTGATTAGTTGATGCTCGGTGGTAGCAGTGAGGAGCCAGTCATCTAGATATGGAAACACCTGGAATCCTAGATGCCTCAGGTGAGCCGTGACCACTGCCATGCACTTGGTGAACACCCTGGGGGCTGTGGTGAGACCAAAGGGCAGGGCCCTAAACTGATAATGACTGGCTCCCAGCCGGAAGCTTAGGAATCTTGTGGATTGCCTGTCCATTTTTATATGGTAGTATACATCCTGGAGATCTATGGAGCACATCCAATTTTCCTGACCCGAGAAGGGAAGAATGGACTGCAGTGTCACCATCCGGAACTTTGTCTTTTTTACTGATTGGTATAGTTTGCTGAGATTCAAGATTGGTCTCCAGTCCCCTGTCTTCTTTGGAACTAAAAAGAACCTTGAATAAGTTCCGGATCCGATTTGGTCTGCGGGGACTTTCTGGATGGCTCGTTTTTCTAGCAGTCTTTGAACCTCTAGGATTGCATGATCCCAAAGCCTGGGTGGAACATCTGGGATAGAACATTTGTCTTTTGAGGGGGACTGAGAAAAGGGAATTTTGTAGCCCCTGGATATTATCAACAGTACCCAAGTTTCTCTCGTGGTAGAGTGCCAGGCTGCTGGGTACAGTGATAGTCTGCCCCTGACTGCCTCCAGAGGTGGACAGCTGGGCTTCCCTTCAGGAGTGCTGGAAGGGCCTAGCAGAGAAAGTCTCTCTGTCGCCCTTCTGTTGTGGACCCCCTCTGCTGCGAGAGCAGCATCTTCCATTGTTGTTTCCCCCTCTGCCTCTGGAGGATAAATCACCATGTGTGTCAGGCAAAGATACCTGGGAGTTCCGGAACCACATTTTCCCACTCTTCTGACCCTTAGGATAGGGCCTAGATGGAGTGGAAAAACAGACCCCTACGGCAGAGAATCTTGCCATCCTGTTCACACCTGGTGAGAGTCTCTCTTACCTGAGGCCCAAACAAGGATGAGCCATTAAAGGGGCTTTTGGTAAATGAAGACTTAAAGGGTTCTGCAAATGGACCAGTGCGCATCCAGGAGTATCTGCATAAAGCTACTCCGGTACCTGCTGCCCTATTTGCTCCATCTGTCATGTAAGAGATGAGCCTCATGGAGGAGTTTACCACTGAGGTCAAGGTCACAGCCTGGGAAGCTGCCCTGTTCTCAACTCCATCAGCTGTAGGATCTTGCAGGGTATCTCCTAGCTCCTTCAGGAGATCCCGCTGAAGTTGGGTGAAATGTGACAACTAATTCAGCGATCTGAGAGTAAAAGTCACTGAAGAAAACATACGTTTCCCATACCTGTCCATTGTACAAGACTCTTTGTTTGGCGGATGGACAGATGAAGAAGTTTCTGCAAGTTCCTTCTTTGTGGCTGCTGCTACCATGATAGCATCAACAGGTACTCCCTTGGAGAGGAATGACATATCTTTTGGGGCTGTAATAAATTTGTTAGGTCTCCTCGGAACAGGTTCCATGGTCTTTGGAGGGCTCCACGCCTTTTGACTCGCTACAGACAAAAGTGAGTTGAAAGGCGGAGACACCCAGCAGGTGGAGGGTCGGGAACCAAATACGTCCAGGTATATGGACTCACTTTCAGAAGGGGCTAGGGACTTCCAGCCACCTCTCTGTCTGAGGATTTCCAAGATGTCTGAAAAGGAGACATCCTCAGAGGGGGACCATGGGGACCCTTCCGACTCGTCCAATTCCGTATCCGAAGTGGTAGACTAAAGGGAGTCTAGGTGCTTCCTCTTACATTTTTTTCTTCTGAGGGACCACCTCCGAATGTTTGGGGGAGGTTTCAGAAGAAGTGGGGTCACCCAGTGGGATGTCCTGGGGCACAGGTTCCCTTATGCTTGGCAGGAGGAGGGACAAAGGCCGGCACAGGCAGGGACAAAGGCCGGCACAGGCACCGAGGGAGAAAGAGCCAATGGAGCCGAGGGTGGAGCAGTCTCAGGAGACAGCATGCTCCTCATCACCTCGAAGCCGCCACAGTCCCGAGCTGAAGGAGCCCCCGGCTGTGAAGAGCCCGGAGATATCTTTTGAACTGGGAGTGAAGGCTCTGACGCCGATGTAGGAGCCAAGCTCACCTGCACCGAATCTCTGAGAGGGAGAGTGGGATTGGACAAGGGTCCGATGCCACTTCCCCTCCTCTGAGCCGACGAGAGAGCTTCAGTGCCCAGACTCCTCGATGGACTTGAGACATCGAGATCAGAATGGTAGTTGGAACCGATAAGGGAGAAGAAAGCGGAGCCGACGGTTCTACCACCACGACCTCCATGCACTCCGGCTCTGAGCCCAAGAGAGTCAGAGGAGGAATCGATGGAGAACCTGGGAGGGCCAAAGGAGCCAAATTCTTATGGGCTGGACTCGAGAGTAATTTAGCAAGTGCATGTGACTTGAGCCTGTTGACCACTCTCCACATCGTGATCCGAAAGTCTGGAAGACCAAGAAGAGTGTGAGGAGGACCGGTGACTGCCCGCTCCAGGTTGCAGCAGAGGAGATTGTGGAGCGGAGCATACCAGCTCCAAAGAGGTAGACCTTGATCTCTTATGGATCCGGGCCAGCTCCGAGGACACGGATCGAGCCACCAGAGGCTTAGCTTTGTCAGAGCCAATGCTGGGGGCCGACGAAACCGAAGGCTTCTCAGTAATTTTAGTCTGTTCCGAGCTCAGAACCGAGGGCTTGGAGTGTTTCTTGGACACTTTGACTGATTGAGGACACTGAGACGAGGCATCTTGAGGGTTCTTCAGGAGGCCACATAAAATTAGCTTATTTTTTCTTTCTTGCAGGACTCTGGAACTGAAAGCATGACAGATCAAGCAAGAGTCCTGCAAGTGAATATCCCCTAAACAATAAACACAACTCGTGTGCCCATCCATAAGGGACATTTTCTGACAACACAAGTCGCATTTTTTTAAACCTGGAGGGTTTAGACTCTTAAGACATAAATAGCACTAGTCAGGGAAAAAGTTCACACAGAGAAAACAGAAAAACTATCGTTTACAACCTACAACAAGCAGAAGTAAACAGGCAGATACCACAAAAGGAAACAACCTTAAAATGATTTTTTTTTTTTTTTTTTTTTAAGGAAGAAGGAAGGGGGAGAACCTGTAACTTAAATGGCAACTCCCCTGATGGGAGAGCCTCTAACTTAAACGGCAGTCCCAGAGAAAGGTTAAGAAAAGGAAGAACCCTCTAACTTAAACGGGCTCTAAGGGGAAAGCAGGCCTGGAAGAAAGAACGACGGCCAGAAAAACACCTCAAAGAGCAGAGAAAGGGGTCGTTAAACTAACAAAGAAAAGTACACACTATAACGAGTAAATATAACTAGTAAGAATACCCAATATAACTAGTAAGAATACCAAAAAATTAGGAAGTAACTAGAAAAACAAAGTACTTAGCCTGAGCTAGTATGGAGCAATCTCGACGCTGCAAGTGGCAAACGAGATCTGGGTAGCTGCCGGTAGCCATATTGGGATAAGGGGTAGCCTCAAGCCAGTAAAAGCTCTTGAGCTATTGTATATTGGCTGAGTCAGAGCCAAGGATCAGCTCCGAACTCAACCAGCAAGAACAAAGGTGAGATGGGACAACGTAACATCAACTCTTTGGGTCTATATTAGATCACCGAATGCTTAGGTTAGCGAACGGTGATTAATCGACCCCATGTAAGTGAAAGCTTACAAAACCGAACTGTCAGAATGCTGTTCCAACAAAAAAAAAAAAAAAAAAAAAAAAGAAAACACTTTAATACATGCTATTAAGTGGAGGGCTTCACCCCCCCACACCCCCCTACTTACATATACCAACTCTGAGACCACACTTTAGTACCGAAAATGGCAAACTACCAAAGCGGCCAAGTGAATTCTTTCCCAGGGAAAGAATTCACTTACATGCAGCTTCGATATTTTGCCATTTCGGCATTTGCAACTCGACCAAGTCGCATTCGATAACCTGCGTCTTCGGTCAGCTGATAGGAACCCAACTCTTGTTGGTCTCTAAGGAAGGAGCAAGGAATACTTTATTGCCTAGCTGGACTGGGATGCCTGTTGCCTGTCCCCTGGTGTGATATGTTTGACAGGAGTCTATCCACTTCTAGGGAAATCCCTGCTTAAATGTTTAACTTTTTTTATCTTCCCGTCTCCATTACTTTAGACAAGAATGACTTATTGGACTTCGCCCAGGGCTGACTTCAGGTTCTTGACTCTTCTCATTCTGGTTTTACAGATAAGATAAAAAGGAATTTTTCACTTTCTGAAGATTCCCAGTATAATCAACAGGTAAATAATTTTGAGGAAACAACTGCTTTCTTTCCACAGATGACTGATTCAGATTCTGAGGAGAGTGTTTCTTCTGATAGTTTGTTAGAATTTTATTTTTCTGAAACCATATCTAGAATGAACCAGTTGTTTAAGTGGGAGCATATTGATATTCCAGTATCCTTGAAAAAGTATGACTTGTTAAACTGGAATTTCATGAGCCCACTCCTATTCCTCTTGTACTTCCAACGTTGGAGACAGTTTTTATTGTAGCTTGTAACCTACCTGACTGCCAGCCTGCTGCTTCTAAGAAAGCAGATAAAAATTGTAAGACTGAGGAACTTTATATAATCTATTCTAGATTGGAGACTGAAGTGATTTCTTTTGGAAAGTCCTGCTGTTGCTAAATATTGGTAAAGGTTAATCCCTCCCCTTTTGATGAGGAGGGGAGAGCTTTTGATAGATGTGGGTATTCCACTGCCATGCTTTTTTTTTTAATTTTTAATTGTCAAGCTAGCATGTTAGTTTTTGTTTTGAGAATATGAGGAACATTACAGCTATTTTCCTTACTTTGAGGAAAAAAATCTTTCATGAATTCCCTAACTTTTATGTCTCGTGTTACCAAACACTCTGAAATATGTTTATGATTAAGCTGATGCCTCTTCCAGTGCAGCTGCTACTGGAACTGTTATGAAAAAGTTTGCATGGTTATGTGTTCAAAATTTACCTGAGAATGTTAAAACAAAAATATTGAATTCTCCTTTAGATACAGAGGGAGTTTTTGGAACTTCTGCTGCTGAAGTCTCTCAAAAAAAAAAAAGTGTGATGAGAGAGGAAAACTGATTCGGAGGGTTGGGGGTTACTCAGGTTTTTCATATTTCCTTCTCCAAGTTTGTTAAAGGTTATATACCTGCGTCAGCAGCTTTTTTTTTTTTTTTTATAATAAGCCGACACAGGAAGCTTATGGCAAAGGGTGCTTATTCAAGAATGTTTCTGATACCAAAGAAAGAAGTCTCTTGAAGGCCTGTTGTAGATCTTTTTCTCTCTAAATCAGTTTGTGAAAGTCACAAAATTTTAAGATATCAATTTGTGATCTGTTATCACTAATCCCCTTTCATTTTCTCATTAACTCTAGATTTAAAGATTTAAAATATGCTCATCACATTTTATAGCCTCAGATTTCAAAAGTTTAAGGTTTTCTGCGTCTGAATTACTTTTTCAGTTCTCTGTATTACCCTTTGGGTTATCCACTGCTGCAAGGCAGTGTGTTTAGTGTGTTTAGAAAGTGCATAGCCCCAGTGATGGCCTATTTTGGAGTGCAAGGTATTCATGTTTTTTTTTCTTTGGGTGACTTGCTTATCTTTGCAGAGTCTTTTTCAAAGTGTCAGGAGTGTCTCACCTTGAGTGATAATCCTTCACACTCTGGTTCCAAGAGAACGTTCAGACGTCTTGTCTGACTCTAGATAGATCAGCTCAAAGAACTTTTCTTCCACAGGAAAAAGTATATCTATAGCTAGATGTATTCTTGAGTTTCTCTACTCTAAGACTTCAATAAGGGAGTTTCTTCAGATTCTAGGATTCATAGGATCAGTGATTCTCATAATTCCTTTAGCCAAACTTCACGAAAGAGAGAGATTCAGTGATATGTAAAATCTGTCTGGTCCCACATGAGCATCCTTTGACGTTCCAGATTCCAGTTTCAGGATTTGTAAAAGGGGAAATGCTTTGTTGGAGAGAGAAGTTTTGTCTGAATCCAGATCTCTCATTTTCCCTTCCAGCTCAGTCTGTAAATATGGATGCCTCAGAATTTGCTTGGAGGGCAGTGTCTGTTAGCAGAATTACAGGGGGCTTGGAACAAAAGGAGCAGACCAAAGCACACAAACTTGAGATGCTGGCAGTCATAAATGCTCTCAACTCTATAAATTCTTTTATGGTCCCCAGACCACTACAAATTAATACAGACAGATGGGTTCTGATATTAAGCCCCGAGGTTACATATGGTAGTGGAGGTCTCTCCCTCCTTTTCAAGGGACTCCTCGTCTGCTGGACCAAACTTCTTTTATCCCCCTGTACTTCAGCATTTGCTGTCTTGGGGGGGGGGGGGATGGAAGCAGTCCTCTACTTCAACTAGGAGAAAGATTTTAGTCTAGAATGTTTTTGGAGACAAAGAAAGAGGACTCCTACCTGCTCTACATCTTTCCTTTTTAACTTATTTGTGATAGTGGCCACATTCAAGGTGTTATCCCTTCTTAACTTGATACCTTTCATTTCCCATTTGAGTTTTCTGGCAACATTAGATTTAAAAGATGTATATAATCACATGCCTATAGATGTAGATTTCAGGCATTTCTTAAGGTTCTAGGTCTGGATTACATTATGTATATTATCACATGCCCATAGATGTAGATTTCAGACGTTTCTTAAGGTTCTAGGTCTGGATTACATTATCAGTTCTTACCCTTTGGTCTATCCAGTGTTCATATTGTCTGTCTCCTGTTATAGTCTTCCGCAGACTGCAGGGTAGTCACATTTTCCTTATTTAGATGACATGCTTATCTGGGTGAGGGATCTCCTACACAGACTTAAGAGTTACAGGAGACTGTACAAAAGTCTTGGTTGACTGTTTTCATGGGATGTCTCCTGGATACCTTGGCTCAAAGAGGGTCTCTCTCTCACACACACACACACACACACACACACACACACACACACACACTGGATATAAGTTTTTCAATCCAGACTATGGCCTCAAAGAGCAATATCTTTAGATTTTGGATCCTTTGGCTTCTGTGATTGTCGGGATTTTTTAGCAAGACACCACATGGCAAAATATCCAGTGGCACCTGAAATCTGTATAGTCAAAACATCAACATCCCAGATCCTAGTTTAAGCCTTCTAATCAACCTTGTAGTTTTATCAGGGAATGCAAATGCTTCCATTGCCCTACTCTGTCGAATGCTTTCACTGCACAAAGGCCCACCAACAACAGTGGTTATTTTTTTACAGTCTGCTTCCCTCTGGATCATCGTTCTCTTAATGTTATCAGATGTTTGCCACCCCTCTAGAAAACCACATTGATCCAGGTCTATCAATTTTGACATCATCTTTGTCATTCTTTTAGCCATTATAGACATGAACACTTTATAATCTTGGTTTAGAAATGAAATAGGCTTTAATGAAGCTGGATCTGATGGGTCTTTACCATCTTTAGGTATTATAACCACCACCACTTTCTTCCAGGATGTTGGTGGGGCTTCTTTCAAAATACTGTTAAAAACCTCTAGCTCTTTATCACATTCTTCCCTCCTAGCTTACAAATCTCCACAGGAATACTATCTGTTCCTGGGGACTTCTCTGTTGATTGATTATACATCACCATTTTTATCTCGTCTCTTCCTAGCCTGTTAGTAATTGAACCTCCTCTACATCTAACCTTGGCATATTTAATTCTTCCATAAACATTTCCATTTGTAATTTTTCTTAAATTTCTATATTTCTCTGCTTTTTACAGAATGTCATAAAATGTCAAAAATACTTCTAATACCTGTACAGGATCGCTGGTTATTTTCCTTGTTTATAGGCTCCTTAAGCTTGGTAACAACCCTTTCTACTTTCTGTTGCCTGAGCCATTGTGCTAAAGGTTTTTGTGATGTTGTTCATGTTTCATTGTTGCAGTCATTACATTTGGATTATCTGCTTGCAGGTAGCCCTCAGTCGGCCTGATTAACAAAGTCTTGGGTCCTGCGTCGGTTGCTGTCCCTTCTTCCATGATATCAGGTCGTCAGGGGTATAAAACATGCATCTGACCCCATTACATCAGTCTTTCTTGCCGTGCGGTGCCTGAAGCAGAAGCGGTTCGCAAGTGCTGGTCGGCTGACTCCTGAAATTTTCGTTTTCGAGTTTCAGAACCGAAGTCTTCAACTAAAGCTAAGTACCCTGTTGGGGAAACTTTTTCTTGCTCCTTACCGACGTCAGTAAAAGTTAATAATTGCATTACTTGTGGCAAGCAAATACTGCATAAAGATTTTCATTCGTATTGTATTCCTTACCTAGGCCCTGACCACGATGTAACTTGCTGTCGGTTTTATGCTTTATTTAATCAGCGCTCTATCCATTGTCTGTATGTTTTCACCTCTAAATATTTCGGTTCTCTGTTTAATTATCCAAAAATGTCATCAGTTAGCCATCCGACTACCGGGATTCCGAAAAAACGCAAAGATAAAGACAGAGACAGGCTGCCGAGGTCCAAAACTGCCGACAATGCTTCTCCTAAGCCAGTCACCAGTTCGCCAGTACTCAGTGAGGTGCTTTCGCAGCCCCTGATAACCGCTACTTCTGATTCGCAGGCCTCTACTGAGACCCATTCGGAGTCCGGTATGCCGTGAGATGCTTCAACTATGGAAACCGTGGATGTCTCTACCTTGGATGGGTCCGGAGCTGCTGTGCAGGCACCTGGCTTCTGAGGGTGTATTCAGGCCTATGGACTTGCATATTAAATCGATGCCTCCTTCTTTACTTAGGCCTAAATCTCGATCCATGCCTAAAAAAACTACGCTCAGGCCTCTGTGCCTTAAAAACAAATGATAAGAATGGCTGAAGATCTAATAACTCTAATCAGGGGTAGCCAACCCCCCCCCCCCCCCTTCTAAGAGGCCTAGGACTGAAGTTGATTATGAATCTTCTGATCAGGATTCTGTTTCTGATTCTTCTGATGATCTGGATTTGCCCTTATCTACTTATGAAAATTCTGATGCAGAGGACTCCATTCCCTCTGCTTCCCCTCCTGAGGATTTTTCTGTTGGGGGAACCTTATATACTCTGAGGAAGCATTTTCACTGGGAAAGCCAGGATTTTTCTGATTCAAAAAAGGGGCTTAGGGATTTCCTTCTCGTACCTCAGCATAGGCCTTTAGCTCTTCCTCCTGTACTAGACATTGTTGATGCTTTTTCAGAATCTAGTTTGGCCCCTGATTCCCTGCCTCCTGCTCCCAGAAAACCTGACGGATACTACAGGGTCCCTGAGTCCCACAAGTTCCTTTTTAAAAATCCTATTGCAGATCCAGAGATTATTTCACAGGGGCCCAAGGGCATTAAGGCTTCTACTGCTAAAAATCCTACCCCTTTTGATAGAGACTCCAGGGCACTGGATAGATGGAGTAAGAAGGTTTACACTTCTGCAGCCTTGGCCAGTAGGGCTTTATACTGCCAGTTTCATATGTTAAAGTATCAGCAACATGTTATTAGACTGCTTAAACAGAAAATGATGTTGATTCCTGACTGTGTGGAAAATAAAGAATTACAGGATTTAATGCATTTTGCTGAACAAGTTGGAAAACATACTTTGCAATGTGGTTTTGATTCATTAGAGGCCTCTTGCAGGGCTGCTGTTACTGGGTCTGTGCTCAGAAGGCAGGCTTGGCTTAAGGAGCAATCTTTGCCTGATCATGTTAAATTGTTGGATGCTCCTTGAAATCAGGACCGCCTGTTTGGCAACAAGGCTGAGGAAGCTCTTAATAAGATGGAAGATAAAGCTAAATGTATGTAAACTGTTAAAGATTTTTTTACAAGTTCAGCCTCCTAGATTTAGTAGATACTGACCCTATAAGAATTGGTCCTTTCCAGCCCCTTCCAGGTCTCCTCAAGCCAAACCCAGACACAGCAAAAACCCCAGGTTTCAGTCCCAGGGGACACACAGAACTAAGCAGTGGGGGGGGGGGGGCTCCACTTCCAAATCTGGGAATAAGACTCCCCCATATGGTAAACTCTCTGTGACTTCCTTTTAAAATTTCCAAGCACTTATCAACTCATTTTCCCCCCCTTTGGGGGGAAAGATTGCTCTTCATGCAAGGAATTGGGAACTCATTACCCAGGACAAATGGGTTTTAAATATAGTGTCCCAGGGATACAGATTTCACTTCCATATGTTGCCAGCACCAAGCGGGTGGCTGGGCCTACCCCCAAATCAGTGGGCAGAGGCCCAAAAACAAGTACTTTCTCTCTTAAGCATGGGGGCTATTCAGCTGGTACCAGAAGAGGAAAAGGGACAAGGTTTCTACTCGAGACTTTTCCTGGTACCAAGAAAAGACAATTCATGGCGTTTTATCCTGGACCTGTCTACTCTAAACACCTTTTTGGAGATTCCAAAATTCAAGATGCTGACTCTTCACCAATTACTTCCTCTGCTAGTCAAAGATGCCTGATTGGCAACACTAGATTTAAAAGCAGCATACCTGCACATCCCAATCAGGGAATCTTGCAGAAGATACCTACGCTTCAAAGCAGGCTACACTCACTTATCAGTTCTCTGCACTGCCCTTTGGCTTATCTACTGCACCCAGGGTATTCACAAGGTGCCTAGCTCCAGTTATTGCATTTTGCAGGCAAAGAAATATTAAAATATACCCATACCTGGACAATTGTCTAATTCAGGCAGAAAGCTAGGACATACTTTTGAATCATGTGGCCTTTGTACAAAGGGTTCTAACTTGTCTGGGGTACACCATAAACAAAAAGAAATCATACCTGGTACCCTGTCAACAAATTATATTCCTGGGAGCAAGCTTGAATATAACTTCCCAGATGGCTTATCTCACGCAAGAGAAACAAATCCATTTGACAACCTACTTCAAACAAGTGGCCACAAAAACCCTGCTATCTGCAAGACCAATACTGCAAGCCTTTGGGTTCATGGCCTCCTGCATTCTTCTAATTCCATATGCAAGACTGCATATGAGGAAACTACAGTGGTATCTAAAAAGCCATTAAATATTGAGTCAACGTTCTCAAGACCTAGAACAATGATTCCTATCATACCTTGCCTACACATAGAGTTCCTTTGGTGGGCAGAGGCCTGCCAACAAAACAAGGGACTACCTTTCACACCACCCCCTGCCGCCCAAACCCTAACAACAGATGCATCACACTATGCATAGGGGGCTCACCTGGCAGGGAAGTGCATTCAGGGCAAATGGAACCCAAGTCAAATGCACCTGCATATCAATCAAAAAGGAGTGTTAGCTGTACAGAATGCTCTGACAGCCTTCAAGGACCACATTCTTCCAGGACAACTAATGGTAAAGATGGACAACACCACTGTTATGTGGTACATAAACAAGCAGGGGGTTACACATTCTTACCCCCTCTGCAGACTAGCCTTGGCATTGTGGAACACAGCCTTGAGCTACCAAGTGTACCTACAAGCTCAATTCCTGCCAGGAAAATTAAATACACTGGCAGACAGACTAAGCAGAAACCTCATGGACCCACACAAGTTTAAACTGGAACCAAGGATTTTCAACATGTTGACAAGCAAATAGGGGAGCCCAGATATAGACCTGTTTGCCTCTCCCCAGAACTACTATTTGGAAAAATTTTGCACAAGGACTCCCCACAAACAAGCCTGGAAAGTGGATGCTCTGTCCTTCATCTGGAAAAACCTATCAGTCTTTGCTTTACCCCCTCTGCCTCTGCTCTCCAAAGTACTACTAAAAATCAAACGGGACAAACCAAGGATGATTTTGATTGCTCCAGACTGGCCGCGCCAACACTGGTACCCCCTCCTGTGCAGTGTGTCATGGTTATCTCCATGGCACCTGCCTCAGACTCCTTCCCTGCTGTCTCATTAGGAGAACCAGATGTTCATCGTGTTACCCTGCTGCAGTCATCACACTTGGGTTATCCTGTCGTCAGGCGGTCCCGCAGTCGGCCGGAATTCCAAAGTCTTGGTCCGGCGTCTGTTGCTGTCGCCTCTTCCCAGACGTCAGTGCGCCAGGGGTATATATAATGCAACCAACGCCATTTTCTTCAGTCTTTCTTGCTGCGCGGTGCCCGAAGCAGAAGCAGTTCGCCAGTGCCGGTCAGCCGACTCCTGAGATATTCGAATTTCAGACCGAAGTCTTCTATAAAGCTAAGTACCCAGTTGGGGAAACTTTTCTTGTCTCAGACCGATGTCAGAAAAAGTTAACAATTGTATTTCTTGTGGGAAGCAAATACCTCATAAGGATTTTCATTCTTATTGCATACCTTGCCTAGGCCCAGACCACGACATCACTTCTTGTCGGTTTTGTGCTAGGTTTAATAAGCGTACTATTAAAAGACGCTTTGATTTCGCACAACACTACTTCAGTAGGAAATTTAACTACACCATGCCGTCGGAGCAACCGACTACCGGCGTGCACAAAAAATGCAGGGATAAGGACAGACAGCCCAGGCCTAAGCCAGATTCTGAGGCCTCAGCCGATCCGGTCTCTGGTTCTCCGGTCCTCGGTGAGGCTCCGACGCAGCCCCTGACTGACTACTGCAGATCTGGAACCCTAGACCGCTACGGAAATTTTGACGGAATGTACCAGGCCGACGCAGCCTTTTATTTCAGGCCCTTCCGACGACTTTGCTACAAAAGACGTCTGTACTACAGAAACGCCATTGGTTTCTGAAGGCGTTTTCAGACCGACCCTCACCATTAAAATGTTTTCTAAGTCTAAGACTCCTTCTAAATCTAAAAGGACTGCACTTTCTCCTGTTCAAGGCCCCATGCCTAAGATACAGATGCTCAAAATGGCCGAAGATTTGATTTCTGTAATCAGGGGTTCCCAGCCCCCTCCTGACAAAAGGCCTAGACAAGAGGAAGATTATGCATCCTCTGAGCAAATGTCCATTTCTTCAGACTCCTCTGAGGACCAAGACTACTACTCCTCTCCTTATGAAGATTCTGATGCTGAGGACTCTATTCCCTCAGCTTCTCCTGAAGACTACTCCTTTGGGGAAACTTTACACACTATGTGGGAACATTTTCACTGGGAAGGTCAGGACTACTCTGATTCAAAGAAAAGGCTCAGAGAGTTTATTTTACTCCCCCCAACACAGACCACTTGCCATCCCACCAGATTTGGACATTGTGGATTATGTCCAGTTTCAACCCAGACTCTCTACCTCCTGCTCCGGCTAAGCCTGACGGATACTATAGAGTGCCTGATTCCCACAAATTTCTTTACAAAAGCCCTGTAGCTGACCCAGAGACTATCTCACAGGGTCCCAAGGGGGCTAAGGCTTCTATGGCTAAAAACCCAGTACCTTCTGAGAGGGATTCCCGAGCACTAGACAGGTGGGGGAAAAAGGTTTACACCTCAGCCACACTAGCTACGAGGGCACTGAATTGTCACTTTCACATGCTTGAGTATCAGCAATTTCTAATCTCTCAGTTAAAGCAAAGAATAACCTCTCTTCCCTCAACAATCTGAATTGAAAGAAGTACAGGATCTGTTGCACGTCACTGAGCAGGTGGGCAAACATACCTTACAATGTGGGTTTGATTCTTTGGAGGCCTCCTGCAGAGCAGCTGTCACTGGGTCTGTTATACGTAGGCATGCTTGGTAAAAGGAACAAACTCTGCCTGATCATGTTAAAGGAAAACTACTAGATGCTCCCTTACAGCAAGATGTTCTTTTTGGAGTTAAAGCAGAAGAAGTTTTAAAGAAAATGGAAGATAAGGCAAAATCTATGCAGACATTTAAAGATTTCCTACAAGTACAACCCCCTCGTTTCAGCAGAAACTGGCCAACAAAAAATTGGTCCTTTCCAGCCACTGACAGACCACAGAGGGGTAAATACAGATGCCCAAGAGGCAGAGGACAACCACAAGCCCAGTATAAACCTCGCCAATGGGGCTCTACAACACAGAAGGGAGGAGAAGACAGGTCTCAAACCACCAGAAGGCAAACTCAATGACTTGCACCTCATCTGGCCAAGCAATACTCTCTTGGCAGCCCCCTTGGGGGAAAAACTCGAACTTTTTGCAGACAACTGGCACATTGTCACAAAGGGCAAATGGGTCCTAGACATAATTTTACGAGGATACAGATTCCACTTTCACACCTTGCCAATGAAAAGAGGAATGCCAAACCTGGCACAAAAGCAAATTACAGTTCTCATGGACATGAGAGCCATTCAACTGGTACCTACTCGAGAGCAAGGCCAAGGATTTTATTCAAGACTCTTTCTAGTGCCCAGAAAGGACAATGCCTGGAGACCAATTCTGGACCTTTCAATTCTAAACGCTTACTTACAAGTACCCAAATTCAAGATGCTAACAGTACAGCAGATACTTCCCATGTTGGGCAAGGAAGCATGGCTAGTAACGTTGGACCTCAAGGAGGCATACCTGCATGTCCCTATCAGACAAAGTTGCAGAAGATACCTCCGTTTCATTGCAGGTTCAACCCATTAACAATTCTCTGCACTGCCCTTTGGCTTATCTACTGCGCCCAGAGTTTTCAGAAAATGCCTGGCACCAGTAATTGCATACTGCAGACAAAGAGGAATTCAAATATATCCATACCTGGACGACTGCCTCATCCAAGCAGAAAGCAAAGGCATTCTCTTACATCATCTGGCCTTTGTAAAGCATCTACTAAACTGCCTGGGGTACACAGTAAACAAAAAGAAGTCAAAACTAGTACCCTCACAAAAAATGACATTCCTGGGTGCCAGCTTGAATACAACGGCCCAGAAGGCTTATCTTATGCCAGACAAGCAACTACAACTGACTCAATATTTCAAGACAATGGCAACAAAGACCCAATTAACTGCAAGAAAAATTCTGCAGGCTTTGGGCTTCATGGCATCTTGCATACTAATAATACCATTTGCAAAGCTGCATATGAGGAAATTACAGTGGTACCTAAAAAGCATATGGTCTCAGCACAGCCACAGCTTGGACACAATGATATCTCTCATTCCCTGCCTACAACAGGAATTTCTATGGTGGTCACAGGCATGTCACCTCAACAAGGGTCAGCCTTTCACCTTGCCCCTAGCCAGGCAAACTATCACAACAGATGCATCAGACTACGCCTGGGGGGCACACATGGCAGGACAATGCATTCAAGGCCTATGGACTGCAGATCAAAGAAATCTGCACATAAATCAAAAAGAGATGCTAGCTGTACAGAAAGCTCTGACAGCCTTCAAGGATCTATTACATCCAGGACAACTTGCTATAAAGACGGACAACACCACAGTAATGTGGTACATAAACAGACAAGGGGGTACACATTCTTACCCTCTATGCAGGCAAGCAATGACCTTATGGAACACAGCTCTGGCCTACCAAGTCCAGTTACAAGCTCAATTCCTGCCAGGACAGAAGAACACATTGGCACACGACCTCAGCAGAAACATCAAGGATCCCCACGAGTGGAAACTAGATCCCCAAATATTTGCAATGATAACTCAAAAATGGGGCCTTCCAGACATAGACTCGTTTGCCAGTCCTCAAAACTATCAACTGACAAAATTTTGTACAAGGACATTTCACCATCAAGCTTGGAAAGTGGACTCTCTCTCTTTCAGTTGGAAAAACCTGACAGTATATGCCTTCCCTCCATTGCCTCTCCTCACAAAGGTTCTTTTGAAAGTCAAAAAGGAGAGACCACGACTGAGTCTCATAGCCCCAGACTGGCCATGCCAGCACTGGTATCCGCTATTGAAAAATATGGCCCACAGCCCACCATGGATATTGCCTCAAATCCCCCATTTGCTCACACAACAAAACAATCAGATTCTTCACAGCCAGCTCAAAACTTTAAATCTGGCTGCATGGTAAATCATCTAAACATCCAACCAGCACCTCTTTCACAAGCAGTTCTGGATGTTATTCTGGAAGCCAGGAGGCCAAACACCAGGAAGGCTTATTCGGACAAATGGAAAAGGTTTTGTGCCTGGAACCAAGCTAAAGGCCAAGACACAATTCAGCCTCACATTCTACAGTATTTAGCTGAGATGTTGTACAAAGGACTTTCCTTTTCCTCAATTAAAATCCATGCTTCGGCTATTTCAGCTCACTATAACACAGATCCACCTTTATTTTCACATCCTCTTCTAAGGCAGTTCCTCAGAGGGGCAAAAAACATTAGACCACCCAGGAGAGCTCCTACACCAACATGGGACCTCAGTTTTATTCTGGAAAAACTAACGCTACCTCCCTTTGAACCAGCTTTCTCTGCAGATCTACAGTTCCGATCATGGAAGACTGCCCTGCTCCTAGCAATAACTTCAGCTAGAAGAGTCTCAGAGCTACAGGCACTAATGGCAGTGGAACCTTTCCTCATTTTTCATCAAGACAGAGTTTCTCTACGAACTAATTCTTCCTTTATGCCTAAGGTGGTTTCCAGTGTAGCTTTAAATCAAACCATCCACTTACCCACCTTCTTCCCCAATTCACAGAACAAAGGCGAGAGACTACTGCATTCCTTGGACATTCACAGGCAGCTTCGTTACTATTTGGACAAAACTAAGGCTTTCAGAAAATCTGACCAGCTCTTTGTATCCTATGCTACAGCTTCTCAAGGGAAGGCTATATCAAAGCAAACCATTTCTAAATGGATAGGTCATTACATACGTTTCTGCTATACCCATCATGGGAAACCAGTTCCTGCTACCATTAGATCCCACTCTACCAGGGCAACAGCTACCTCTACAGCCTTTCTCAGGGGGGGTCCAACCAAGGAAATTTTAGAAGCTGCAACTTGGAGTTCAGTACACACCTTTACCAAACACTATCACTTGCCTCTTTACTCAAAGTCCAGGGCGGGCTTCGCCACTGCAGTTCTGCAGGGCCTTATAGCCTCCACTAACCCTTTATGATACCTCCCCCCTACCTTAGCTTTGGGATTCCACCCAAGTGTGATGACTGCAGCAGGGTAACACGATGAACATAGTACAGTTTTGTACCTACCATAAATGTAGATGTTCGAGTGTTCACCCTGCTGCAGTCCAGGTCACCCCCCCTCCATCCCCTCTGATCTACTAGCTAAATCTCTTCTATGCCTTACTGATGTATTTGCTTATAGCTGAAGGGATTTTGTGTTTGTGCTGTGGTTACTCCTTTTGGTACTAATTTCTGACCACCTTTTTGGGGGCACCTGACATCTGGGGCAAGAAAAACTGAAGAAAATGCCGTCGGTTGCATTATATATACCCCTGGCGCACTGACGTCAGGGAAGAGGTGACAGCAACCGACGCCGGACCAAGACTTTGGAATTCCAGCCGACTGCGGGACCGCCTGATGACAGGATAACCCAAGTGTGATGACTGCAGCAGGGTGAACACTCGAACATCTACATTTATGGTAGGTACAAAACTGTACTATTCTGCACCCTCAGCTTCTAACACTGAACCTTACAACCTTGCAGCCTGGCTAATTACTTAATCCCTGCTTTACCATCCCTCAGTAAACCTGTGATGGATATCATTTTAGAGGCAAGGAGGCCTAGTACTAGAAAATCTTATGCTGAAAATGGAAAAAATTCTGTGCCTGGAACCAATCTCAAGGGATGAGCACAGCAGCGCCCAGTTTACCTCAGATTTTACAATACTTAACTGAGATGCTTCACAAGGGCCTGTCTTTTTCCTCCATTAAAATCCACGCCTCAGCCATTTCAGCTCATTATAACAAAGAACCTCCCCTCTTCTCTCATCCACTGCTCAAGCAGTTCCTCAGAGGGGACAAAAATTTGAGACCACCCAGGAGAGCTCCAGCCCCAGCCTGGGACCTTAACTTTGTCTTGGAGAAACTCACTCTACCTCCTTTCAAGCCAGCTGCTACTGCAGACTTGAAATTTCTTTCTTGGAAAACAGCTTTCCTCTTGGCAATCACTTCAGCTAGAAGGGTATCTGAATTACAGGCCCTTATGGCAGTGGAGCCTTTCATCATCTTTCATGCGGATAGGGTGTCCCTCAGAACCAATCCATCCTTCAGGCCCAAAGTGGTATCCAGTGTGGCTCTTAATCAGTTCATTCATTTGCCAACCTTCTTTCCCAATCCACAGAATAAAGGGGAATGGATACTGCATTCCTTAGATGTGCACAGACAACGTAGATTCTACTTGGACAGGACTAAACCTCAAAGGAAATCTGAACAGCTGCTGGTGGCATTTGCTGCAAGGGCAGAGGGGAAGGCGATTTCAAAGCAAATCATTTCTAAATGGATAAGCCATTGCATTAATTTCTACTATAAGCACCATGGAAAACCTATCCTCCAGGGGATCAGACCTCACTCCACCAGGGCTGCATCTACCTCTACCTCTACAGCCTTTCTCAGAGGTGTCCCTACCAGGGACATCCTAGAGGTTACCTGGAGTTCTGTACATACTTTCACCAAGCATTATCATTTGCCAATTTTCTCTAAATCCAGAGCTGGCTTTGCCACTGCAGTCTTGCAGGACCTTATAGCTGGCCCTAATGCTATCTAAATTCCTCCTCCCAACCATAGCTTTGGGAATCTACCCAAATGTAATGACTGCAACAGTGAAACCCGAAGAACATAGTACAGTTGTGTACACTTACCATAAATGTAGATGTTTGAGTGTATTCACTGTTGCAGTCCTGGTTACTCTCCCCCCAGCCCCCTAACTTCTTTTGACTATACCTCTACTTTCCTTTACTATGCTTAAAAGCCTTTTTGGTGTATTTGCTTTTTTGTTGGAGGTATATCTTTGTACTTTTATATTTAATTGCTTCCCAATTGCAAGAAAAACCGATGTAATGGCGTCGGCTGCATGTTTTATACCCCTGATGACCTGATGTCAAGGAAGAAGGGACAGCAACCGATGCAGGACCCAAGATGTTAATCAGGCCGACTGAGGGCTACCTGCAAGCAGATAACCTAAATGTAATGACTGCAACAGTGAATACACTCGAACATCTACATTTATGGTAAGTGTACACAACTGTACTTTCTGGAGTTATCAATCAAAAAGTTGCTTAACAGCAGTCTTTCTAAACTTATGCATATTATCAAGATTATCCCTTTTTCTGTGTAGCATTCTGCAATTGCTCTTCTTTTTTGTGAGATTTCCCCCTATTCTGTAATACTTTAACTTTTGTCAGTCACTCTAAATAATTCATTTTACTTCATGACTATCTGTTTTTAAGTTGTACTTTAATTTTATCCTACTTCCTAGCTATAATTTCAGAAGAAATTTCAGTCTTCCCTGATTAATAACTCCCGAAAAATACTCGTTCATTAAATTCCTCTCTTTTTAATAGATGGGTGAGAAACACCAGTGTCATTTTTATTTTAGTTATTATTGGCACGTGATCTGAAATAGTTACTGGATGTTTACCAAAACCTTCAATTAAATGTACATGTTCCTGTGAAATACAATTTCTGTTTGGCTTAATCCAGTTTTTGTACTTCAGAGAGAATTCATATATTATTTCCCACCCTCCTGCTACTGAATTCACATCTTCCATACAAAATATTTTCATAAATGCTTTCAAAAATCTACCTTGTTATATTTTCTCTTCCAGGCCCCCAGATACATCCTTACTGGTGCAAAACAAATTCCAGCCCCGATATACAAGTAATATTTCCAACTGAAAGCTGATTATTTCTCCCAAGATTTTCATAAGCTTCCTGTAGCAGTTTTAACTGGAATATAAATACAGGTCAGTGTAATTCTTCTCCCCTACCAGTAGCCCCTTTTTATCATCTTCTGTCACTATTAGAGCTCCTCTCACAATTATATAATTACTCTCCTTTTTATTTGTCCCAGATGTTCCACTTGAATAACCATCCTGAAATTGTTTCATTATCAAATTCATATGTTCATTTCTTTCCATATTATGTCTTCTACAGAATTTAATATAGTTTGCTACTTTTTTGTATATATCTGTGAGGCAATTCACATTTAAAGATAACCTGGAAAGTGTTGCTATTATGATAAGCTGTTGTATATAACCGGTGGAAAGAATAACTTCTTTAAGTGTCTGGTTTCAGCTTTTGTTACATGCTTAAACTAAAGTTCAGCAGGTTGATCTTTTATACAGTTGTCTCTTGTAATATCTATTTGAATCTTTGTCGCATCTTTGTTTTTTTTTTTGGGGGGGTGGGGGTTATTAAACCAAAAACATACCCCCAGAACCTAATAGGAACAAATGTCCCAGATTGACAGTCACACTCAAAGGCTTGAATTAACCTATAATGAAGGTTTTCTATACTAAGATGCATGATACATCCTGTGGTTTTACTTCCACTAAGTGCTGTCTGTTTTTGTCTTGTCTTTATTCCTCTCCCAGATGCTTAAAACAACTTGAATGCTTTCAGAAAACATCTCCTAGCCATTGAAAGAAAGAAGCATTCCATTTGTATTGCGCCTTTATCAGATTGCAGCCATAGAAACATGAGAACCAGATACACATTTGCCTTCCACTACAAGCTTTTCGTATTACACTGTGAATATTTATTTGCTAGAGAAACTTTTTGTTATATTCAGTGTTGTTTTATTTTCTTCCCCTTAAAACTTATTAGATCAAGCTAAGGACTTTAATCCAGTCATTCCCCTCTTCAAAGGTAAGAAAAATCATATACATTTTTATTGTATCAAGTTGTTTTGTCCAGGCATTCTTCTTTTTTGCATCACAGTGCCTAGAGTTCTTAAAACTGAAGAAGAAAGAAAATAAAAAATAAATAAGGGCACCCATTTGCTTTAGTATCCCTATTATACACAAAAATAAATGAAAACGCTTTACTTTATAGCATGCAGTATATGTTATGTATTATAAAAACACTGTTAAGAATGTTTTTTAATACTCACAGTTAACTATTTCCTTCCTTTTCCCCTCTCCTAAATGTTCCTCCAGACATTAATGACATGAAGTAGGGAATATGCTTTGTAGTCTCCTACAAGTTTAACAAAGTAAGAAAAAAGTCCAATATATTTGTTTTCTTTTTCTGTCATGTTTCACAAATGTAATTTCATACTTTGTAATCCCACATTTATTCAAGAATTTCAAGGGTTGCTGCTTTTCTTCCTGTTGATCTTAATCTCCCAAATCTAGTCTCAGTTTCATTTTAATGTACTCCTGGTTCTTCTAGTCAACTCTTGTGCCTTTTTCTGTCTCTCAATTATTTTCCTTTGGAACATTGGAAAAGTTTCATGGGTATCTTCAGATGAATAAGAAGCAGAATCCCCTTTTGTTTGATAGCTCACTTTTTGTTGTACAAACTTTTCTGTTTCCTTCTTATGTTCTGCAGCAAAAAATTATTTTGACCCTTTGGGGAAAAAGTATTCTCAAAACAGCAGGGTATAACAACTTGAATCTCACACCTACTTTTCAACATTCTCTGATTGTTGGAATAAATTTACTCCTCTTTTGCCTGGTGTACAGTGAGTAACCATTCTCCACAAACACCCTGTCTTTCACTTTTAGCACTTTGTTCTTCAGCCACAGGTTTGTTAGAATAAACTCCTTCTGCTGTAGGATTGCATCTTTACTATTAATGGTCTGGGTTGCTTTCTCATGGCCAGATTTGGAGCGTACACACATTGTGCCCATTCACTTAACGCCTGTGAAATACCAGTCCAGTTATTTATTTGTGCTTTCATAAAATTAGTAGTGTCTGTTCCTTCCCGTTTTTCCTGGTACAGCAGAAAATCTTGGGTTTTCCCTACATGCTTTGTTGCCTAATTCTATCAGTTTTTGAAACATCTCTTCTTGAGCAGACTTGTACTCGACCATCCTTTTCCTCATTTTGACCTTTTGATTTTTGCAGTTTTATCAGCTCATCTGAATATCTTTTTAAAGCTTTTTCCATTTTTCCAGCTTTTTATTATTTTAGTTGGTATGGTCCTTCAGTATTTTGTTATTTTAATCGGCTCTGAACACATTTGACTTAAATTCCTCTTGATTACTTCAAGTTGTGTCTCGCACCAAAGCTGGAGCTTTAACTGCTTTTTGCTGAACAGCTATAGGATTCTTCTCAGCCAGTGTTTTCTCCTCACCTTTTGTGATTGGCTTCCTTTCAGACTCTATGAATTTCTTTTTTGCTTATATCCAGGCAGTGCACTTAACTAGCTAGTTACTGAAATTTACCCAAAAAGACAAATTCACTGGCTCTGTTTTCTGAGTTTCTGTTCTCCCACCGGTGGAACAGAAATTAAGCTGTTACTCAGTGTGCTGCCATCTTAGAAGTCGAGCATCAGGTTGAATTATTGTTGTTTAACATGGAGACAGGGTTACTGTTCTTGAAGAGGTAAGATCAGTCAGTATGTGAGTTGCAGTCTCTTATGGTGGGTTAAGCTTCTTGTTTTCCACAAAGCTAGTGATGTTCATCGTGCATACAGCTGCAGTCATAACAGATGGGTTCTCCTGCTGTCAGGCGGGTCCTTGGTCGGCCGAATTCCAAAGTCTAGGTCCGGTGTCGGTTGTTGTCGCTTCTTCCCTGACGTCAGTGCGCCAGGGGTATAAAAGAACCAGCTGACGCCATTTTCTTCAGTCTTTCTTGCTGCACGGTGCCCGAAGCAGAAGCAGTTCGCAAGTGCCGGTCGGCCAGCTCCTGAAATTACGAAAATTTTGCAACCGAAGTCTTCTTTAAAGCTAAGTACCCCATTGGGGAAACTTTTCTCGCCTCAGACCGATGTCAGACAAAGTTAATAATTGTATTTCTTGTGGGAAGCAAATACCGCATAAGGATTTTCATTCCCTCTGCATTCCTTGCTTAGGCCCAGACCACGACGTCTCGGTCTGTCGTTTTTGTGCTACATTCAACAAACGCACCATTAAGCATCGGGCGGAGTTCGCCCAGCACTATTTTGGCAAAAAATTTAACTATATTATGTCGTCGGATACTCCGACTCCAGTTTTGTCTAAAAAACGCAAAGATAAGGACCGACACACGAGGTCCACGGCCTCTACTGACACCACGCCAAAGCCGACTTCAGGTGGTCCGGTTCTCAGCGAGGCGCCTACGCAGCCCCTGCCTACCGACAACACTTCATTGGCGGTGTCTTCTGTGCCCGAGGTCGCAGGCTCCTCGGCCCACACTCCGACTACAGATACTGAAGCCACTCTTGGTGGTGAATCTCAAAATATAGACAGGTCTGCCTCCTCTCAAGGTGTCTTCAGACCTTCCTCTTCTTTTTCTATCAAGGCTTTCTCTTAAGTCTAAAGCAGCCATGCATTCTAAGAGACAAGCTCCACAGGGCCCTTCTCCAGGCCCCATGCCTAAAAAACAGATGCTTAAAATGGCTGAGGATTTGATTACTCTTATCAGGGGTTCTCAACCCCGGACAAAAGGCCCAGAGTGGAGGAAGAATCCCCCTCCTCTGACCAGGCCTCCATTATTTCAGAGCACTCTGATGAACAGGAACATTCTTACTCCCCTTTTGAAGATTCTGATGCTGAGGAGTACATTCCCTCTTTCTCCCCCCAGAGGATTACTCATTTGGGGAAACCTTGCATACCTTAAGGGAACACTTCCACTGGGAAGGCCAAGAGTACTCAGATTCCAAGAAAAGGCTTAGGGATTTTCTCTTGCTACCTCGGCACAGGCCTCTGGCTATACCTCCTGTCTTAGACATACTAGATGATGTGTACTCGGAGCCCTGCCTTAACCCGGATTCTTTACCTCCAGCCCCAGTCAAGCCTGACCGGTACTTCCGGGTTCCTGACTCGCACCAATTTTTATACAAGAGCCATGCGGCTGACCCAGAAACTAAGGCCTCCACTGCTAAAAACTCATTACCTTCCGAGAGAGATTCCAGATCCTTAGAAAGATGGGGAAAAAAGGTATACACCTTGGCCACCTTAACCATGAGGGCATTAAACTGCCAGTTTCATATGCTTAAGTACCAACAGTTTCTGTTATCACAGTTGAGAAGCAAAATGTCACAATCTGAACAACCAGACTTGAAGGAGTTGCAGGATTTGATGCATAGTGCAGAACAAGTGGGTAAACATACCTTGCAATGTGGTTTTGATGCTCTAGAGGCCTCATGTAGAGCTGCTGTTACAGGATCAGTCATACGTAGACATGCCTGGCTCAAGGAGCAAACCTTACCAGATCATGTCAAAGCTAAATTACTAGATGCCCCTCTTCAAAAGGATGTATTATTTGGTGTTAAAGCTGAGGAGGTATTAAAGAAAATGGAGGAAAAGGCTAAATCAATGCAAACAGTGAAAGATTTTCTACAGGTACAACCTCCACGTTTCAGTAGAAATTGGCCTTCCAAAAATTGGTCCTTTCCAGCCACGGACAGACCCCAAAGAGGTAGATACAGGCGCCCGAGGGGCAGAGGGCAATCTCAAGGATCGTTTAGGGGCAGACAATGGCAAGCTCCTACACAAAGAGGAGAGGATAGTTTGCAGCCATTCAGAAAGCAAGCCCAATAACTTTTCCCCTTTGCATGCCAAGCAAGGCTCAAATGGCAGCACCCTTAGGCGGAAAACTGGCATTATTTTCAAAAAATTGGCATATTGTCACAAAAGACAAATGGATCCTGGACATTATAAACAGAGGCTACAAATTCCATTTTCACACCCTTCCAAAAATGAGAGGCATGCCAAACCTGCCACACAATCAAAGGGCAGAGGCACAAAGACAAATTTCAGATCTCATGGACATGAAAGCTATTCAAGAGGTACCTACTCGCGAACAAGGTCAAGGTTTTTATTCCAGACTATTCCTGGTACCAAGGAAGGGAAAAGATTGGAGACCTATTTTGGACCTATCCATCCTAAACACATTTTTACTCGTACCAAAATTCAAGATGCTCACATTACAGCAGCTTCTTCCCATGCTGGGCAAGGAGTCTTGGCTGGTAACATTGGACCTCAAGGAGGCATACCTGCATGTCCCAATCAGACAAAATTGCAGAAGTTACCTCAGATTTCTTGCAGGTTCAACCCATTATCAATTCTCTGCGTTGCCCTTTGGCTTATGTACTGCGCCCAGAGTATTCACGAAATGCCTGGCATCAGTAATTGCCTACTGCAGACTTCAAGGGATACAAATATACCCATATTTGGACGACTGCCTGATCCAAGCGGACAGCAAGCACATACTTCTGAAACATCTGGCTTTTGTAATAATGTTGTTGAATTCTCTGGGATACACAGTCAACAAAAAGAAATCAAGGCTAATACCCTCTCAGAAAATAATTTTCCTGGGTGCCAACTTGGACACAAACACCCAAATGGCCTACCTCACGCCAGAGAAGCAGGGGCAACTAACTCAATACTTCAGAAAACTAGCAAATTTCACCAGGCTGACTGCAAGGAAAATCCTGCAGGCTCTGGGATTCATGGCATCTTGCATCCTACTAATCCCATGTGCAAAGCTGGATATGAGGAAACTTCAATGGTACCTGAAAAACCTATGGTCTCAACACAGCCACAGTTTGGAAACAATAATACCACTAATTCCATGTCTTCAAAAGAAATTTCTGTGGTGGGCTCAAGCATGTCAAACAAACACAGGCCTCCCATTCTGCAAGCCTCATGCAAATCAAGTCATCACAACAGACGCCTCGGACTACGCCTGGGGGGCGCACATGACAGATCGGTGCATTCAGGGCAAATGGTCCCAAAAAGAAAAGCACCTTCACATCAATCAAAAGGAAATGCTAGCAGTAATAAATGCTATTATAGCTTTCAAAGACCTTCTGCATCCAGGTCAACTATTGATAAGGACAGACAGCACCACAGTAATGTGGTACATAAACAAACAGGGAGGAACCCATTCATACCCCCTATGCAGGCTGGCCATGTCACTTTGGAACATGGCCCTGGAATTACAAATTGAACTTCAAGCACAGTACTTGCCAGGCAAGGAAAACACGCTGGCAGACAACCTAAGCAGAAATATGACAGACCCACACGAATGGAAGTTGCATCCTCAAGTTTTTACAGAGATAATTCAAGCATGGGGAAGGCCAGACATAGATCTCTTTGCCTCCCACAAAAATCACCAATTGACAAAATTCTGCTCAAGGACTTTCCATCCACAGGCCTGGAGAGTGGACGCTCTCTCTTTCAGTTGGACAACAATGACAGTTTATGCCTTTCCACCTCTTCCTCTGCTGCCCAAAGTTCTATTAAAAACCAGAGCAGACAGACCAAAGATGATTCTCATTGCTCCAGACTGGCCAAGACAGCACTGGTACCCACTCCTGAGGAGCCTGACGCATTCGCCTCCATGGACCCTACCTCTAATGCCTCTTCTTCTGACTCAGCACAGCTTCAAAACTCTTCACAGTCAGCAGAAAACACTCAATCTGGCTGCATGGAAGATTCCTTAACATCACAACAGACCCTACTCTCCAAGGAAGTGCAGGATGTCATTTTGGAGGCCAGAAGGCCTTCTACTAGAAAAGCTTACTCCGCAAAATGGAAACGGTTTTGTGCCTGGAATGAGAAAAAGGGCCAGAATCCTGGAAAACTGAATTTACCTCAAATATTACAGTATCTAGCTGAGCTGCTAAGCAGTGGGCTTTCATTCTCATCCATCAAAATCCATGCCTCAGCCATTTCTGCAGAATACAACACTGATCCATCTTTATTCTCTCACCCCCTCTTAAGACAGTTCCTCAGAGGGGCAAAGAATATAAAACCCCCAAGGAAACAACCAATACCTGCTTGGGACCTCTGTTTCATCCTAGAAAAGCTGACCTTGCCTCCTTTTGAGCCAGCTGCCTCAACAGATTTGCAATATTTGTCCTGGAAAACAGCTTTCCTTCTGGCTATCACCCCCGCTTGTAGGGTATCGGAACTACAAACCCTCATGGCTGTGCAGCCTTTTATCATCTTCCATCAGGACAGAGTTTCCTTGCGAACCAACCCGTCCTTTATGCCAAAGGTGTTATCCAGGGTAGCTTTGAATCAGGCTATACACTTACCTACCTTTTACCCTAATCCTCAAAACAAAGGGGAGAGACTACTACATTCCTTGGACATCCACAGACAGCTGCGTTATTACTTGGACAGAATAAAGCCTTTCAGAAAATCAGAACAGCTCTTTGTGTCGTATGCTATAGGAGCTCAAGGGAAGCCAATTTCCAAACAGACAATCTCAAAATGGATAGCCCACTGCATACGCTTTTGTTACTCTTTTCATGGTAAAACTGTACCTGCAGGCATCAGATCTCACTCCACAAGGGCCACAGCTACCTCTGCAGCTTTCCTCAGAGGAGTTCCTACCAAAGATATTTTGGAAGCAGCCACTTGGAGTTCTGTGCATACCTTCTCCAAGCAATACCATCTACCATTATACTCCAAAACTAGAGCAGGCTTTGCCACTGCAGTCTTGCAGGGCATTCTGGCTCCTCCTAGTTCCAGCTAGTGCCTACCACCCCTTTCTTAGCTTTGGGATTCTACCCATCTGTTATGACTGCAGCTGTATGCACGATGAACATAGTACAGTTTTGTACCTACCATAAATGTAGATGTTCGAGTGCTAATACAGCTGCAGTCCAGGTTTCCCCTCCCTCCTTCCCCTCTTGGGACAGGCCTGTTGGCTAACACCTCCTCATACTACCTGATTGGGGTATTCTTTTATGGTGTATTTGCTTGCAACTACTATATTTTGATTATATTGCATTGCTTTATTACACAAATTTATGTATTGCCTTCCTTCTGGGGGCACCTGACATCTGGGGCAAGAAAAACTGAAGAAAATGGCGTCGGCTGGTTCTTTTATACCCCTGGCGCACTGACGTCAGGGAAGAAGCGACGACAACCGACGCCGGACCTAGACTTTGGAATTCGGCTGACCGAGGACCCGCCTGACGGCAGGAGAACCCATCTGTTATGACTGCAGCTGTATTAGCACTCGAACATCTACATTTATGGTAGGTACAAAACTGTACTTTTCCTTGAGAACTAATCCTTTTATTTATGCCTATTGTGGTATGTAGGTTCACTTTAAATCACACAATCTCTCCTCCTTTTCCTCTTTCAAACCTAAAAATGAGAGAGAAAGATACTCCATACCTTGATACTCCAACCCTATCGCACCACCAGACCACTAAGATCCAGCAACAAAAATCACTTGCATATCACTAAAGCCAATAACTCTGCTGGTGAAGCACTATTCTCTTGCACCATAGCCAAACTATGGAACTCCCTTCCACCCACAATTACCACCGTACCATCATGCACCCACTTCAAAACTTTACTAAAAGCGCACCTAAAAACATGCTGGCTATGCCCTTGCAACTCCCACTCTAATATCACCCACCCCATCCAACCACTACTATTCTTTCCACTCCACTAACTACCTTGATTATAGCAAGCTCAGATGCTCATAAGCCTAGTACTTATTATACAGCAGGAACTTCTCATTGTTACATTTGTTAATGTCTGTTATGTACTTCACAGATAAAGATTCTAGTTGTCTACTGATGTACTATGTTCTTCATCTGTAAATATGTTGTAAGTAATTATGTTAAATTGTTAATCGCTATGTAATCCAATTTAACTACTGTCTGTTTATTTTAACTGTGGAGCTTTTCTCCCTGGGCCTCCACTGAAAATGGACCTACGTCCAGTCAGACACTCCCTGTCAACCAATGTAAATAAATAAATAAATAAATTGATGTCCACAGCAAATTACGGTTCTACCTTGATAGAATAAAGTATTTTAATAACTCTAATCAGTTATTCATCTCTCTAAGGAAAAAAAGGACAACCCATGTCAAAGCAGGCATTTTTCCAAGTGGTTGTCTTATGCTATTACCTTTTGGTATACTCAGCACAACAAAGCAATTCCATGCTGGTCAAGACTCATTCTACCAATGCTTTGGCTTCATCTGTGGATTTTTGTAAGGGGTTAGATTCTAGTATTATTCTAGAAGCGGCAATTTGTTCCCTATGTATACTCTTACAATGTACTGTAAACTAGATACATTCATTAGGTCTAGGACAGACTTTGCTTGGACCATCCTCCAAGGGCTCCTGGACCCTCATCCTTCCTTTTCCCAATTAGTCTAAGCTATGGTAATCTACCCATATAGCTAAGTCTGCTTCTGCTGCAGTGATCATAATGAAGAGCAGAGTACAATTGTGTAAGTAAACTTATCATAACAGTAGATATTAGAATGAGTACTGCAATAGTAGCATCTCTTCCTCCATCCCCCTTATTTTTGTATGTGTTTGCTCTCAGGCTGGGGAGATGTTTTGTTTTCCTAGCATTGTCTTTTTTAGGGATTTAGCATCCCTCACTCTGTTGGTATAAAAGCCCGGGGGGAGGGGGGTTGGTGCCAAGACCACTCAGCTAACTGACTGATTTGTGCATATGAAAGTTACCCTTAAACTTTAGAATATAAGCAGCTGTCATATTCTTATTTATATGACATTTGTTTATCGGGAAGTTCCGAATGGCAAGAACCCATTTTCAGTGGAGGCATGCAGAGAAATGTTCCACAGAATACAAATTACAAAATTGGAGTAATATCATTCGCAGTAAGCTATGCAGTTGTAAGAGAAAAATATAAAGTTAATCTATAGAAAAATATACAAGATAAATGCATTTGAGATAAATATGAAAAGAATTCTACAATATAAATGTAAAATTAGTATGAAAAGAAAAAAAAATGGTAGTAGTAGTGGCAGGATGCAAATGTTTCCCCGTTTCCTTCTGCAGAGTCGCACAGGAGGAAGTGTTGAGCATGTTAAACAGTAGTATGGTAAAGTAGTAGAGAGTAAGTAGTCCAATACTGGCTAACAGAGGAATCAGAAATGTTGTATATGTTATTGAAATTGATATTGATATAACCCATATAACTAAGCATACTGCAGCAGTGATCATTTGGAGGCCAACTGTCATAATTTAAACAACTGTACTTTGTCTTCCTTTAGAAATGGCCAAGGGCAATTACCACAAGTTTCCTCACAGACTGGACCTACTCACTCATGACGGGTTGTTTTTATACACCCCCACCATGAAATAACTTCAACTAACTGCCTGGGTGATGGTGTTTTAATACATTTTAGGCACCCGATGTGCAGCAGGTACTCATGGAAATAAAGAAATCTGCTACTAAGAAATCCCGTATTACTAAAAGGAAAAGGCTTTCTAGTTGGTGCCAAGACAAGAACCAGGACCCTTTTAAGACTAGTATTTCTCTGGCTGTAAAGTATTTGTGAGTTGTTATTATTATGTAGTCTCTTGCTCCTCTACCAAGGTTAATTTTTTTCAGACATTTCAACATGTCTGCACATAGATCTTTCCCTTTCAATACATTCCCATGTTAAAATATTTTTGAAAGTGATGCTGTTTATCCAGCCATCTGAAAAGAGGTAGCTCCTCTTTGATCTTCACTTTGTGTTGGATAATAACTGTTGTTTTAATCCAGACCGTTAGGCTGACTTGAGATTCATAACATGGAAAACGGTTTTGATAATTGTAAAAAGAGTGTCTGAGTTGCAAGCTGTCATGGTGGGTCAACCTCATCTTATTTTCCACAAAGATATGGTTTCCTTGAAAATTAATTTTTCTTTTCTGCCTAAAGTGGTGTTTAAGTTTACTTTGAGATGAGCTATCCATCTTCCTGTCTTCCTTGCAGAACTGACCACTTGGATATCTTCACAGAACCAAAATGTTCAGAAACTGATCACTTATTCATTACTTATGAAGGTAATAAAAAAGGCAACCATGTCAAAGCAGACAAAGCTGTTTCATTTTATTTTACCCATTATAACAAGGTAATATTAGGCAGGGTCAATAAAAACTTTACTAGGACAGTGGCTTTTTGGAAAGGGATGGATTCTAGAAGTGTTTTAGAAGCAGCAACTTTGTCCTGTATGCATACTTTTACAAAGCACTACATAGTAACTTCTTTTTCCATGTCTAGAATACGCTTTGCTAGAACCATTCTTCAGGGGGTCCTGTACCCTCAACCTTCCTTCTCCCAGTCATTATAAGCTATAGTGGCCTACCCATATAGCTAAAGCTACTGCAGCAGTGAAAAAATAATGAACATAGTGCATTTTGTGTAAGTAACCTTATCAGAACAGTAGATATTTAATGGCCACTGTTGCGGTAGCTGTTCCCTCCCCTCCTTATTTTTGTATAATATTTGATGCCAATCTGAGGACCTTTGAGTTTTACTTGCCTAGCATTGATCTCTTTCAGGGTTCTAGTCTTCCTCTTTCAGTTGATAAGAAAGCCCTGAAAGACTTGGTACCAAAACCATTAATTTTCTTTAGCTCTGCTCATGCTGTCAATGGTTTGGACATACAGAAGGTGCTCTGGAAGCTTCCAGCTGTTCTGTCCTGTGCACGATATAAGCCATATAGCTAAGGATACTGCAGCGGTGATCAATCGAACATATATTGTTATGGTATTGTTTACTTGCACAACTGTACTATCCTTTCATCTTTGTCAATCCAGTTTAACAGCCCTTCCTCCATCCCTCTTCCAAATTGTTATGAAAGATGTAAAGCTTAGTTACTCCCTTTCATGGATATATATTAAGTGCTAGGACTGTCTTCTTGGCAGCAAACTCTGTTTGAGGTGGCTTCACATACAGGTGCATTATGGAGAGGTAAAAAATTTTAAAGTAACTCAAGACTAGAGCATTAGTTTTGCCATCTCAGATCTAAGAAACAGACAGAAAACCCATCTCTTGTATCAGACGGATAAATAAAGCATCCAGCGTTATCTTAAGTACATGACTACCATTTTTACAGTTATATTATGCTTGTGTGATGCCTGTTTAGTGTACTGATATGTTAAGATTGCTGAAACAGAGCAAATATACTATTTCTTTAGATTGTGATAATACCAATAATTTTCTAACAGTACTGTAGTCCATTAATTCTCTCTTGTACATAATTAGGATATATTTGAGTAATGGAGTGAGGAATATTCGCAACATTCATAGTGACAGCATAATTTACCTAAATCCTGCATACCAAAGATTTCTTTGGTGCACAATATTATTAGATGTGTGTAGCATCAGGGAGCCCTCTCTGAAACATGTAAAAGTGTTCGTCAACCCCCACCCCCTCCACACATATTAACTTTGGACAGTATGCATAAGATCTCGGAATCTCACCTGCATAAAGTGAATGTGTGGTGTGATGGTGTGACTTGACGGGTTTGGATGGATATTTTAAAGTATGTACACTTTATCATTACCGTTATGTTGATCTGATATATTTTCTTTTTAGCAGTTACTAATAATCATTTATGAAACAAATATTTTGTGTTATGCTAATAGATGGAGTTAGTTTTGAAGTAATTGTCTTTGTCTGTGTTTTCTAGAAACAAAATTACTAATACTAGTCCAAGCAAAACTTCATTATCATCTCTGTGTGAAGAAATACTTAAGAAATCACAAGCAGCATTTTTGTCTGGGAAGACTAAGCCATATCAGTTTCGGATAAAGCAGTTGGAGTCAGTTGTTCAGATGCTGGAAAATAATGAAAGCCAATTTTTGAAAGCACTACAACATGATTTACATAAGGTATATGCTTTTGTTTTAGCTATCTTATTTCAGAAAACCACAGCATCGAAGCTATATATATCAATTAACTCATTTCTACAGAGCCTTATTTCCATGCACTGAAGCTTCTGAAAGTCATATCCTTACTTCAGCATTTCTACACATTTCATACTGTTACTATTTACTTATACCTTCCTCTCAGACTTGTATGGGAATCCTTTGATCCCATCTTTATCTCCATTTCTCAATATTTAGGTTTGCTCTTCTTCATACATCTAAGGTCAGAATTTTAGTTCTGTCATTATGTTTACTGTTTGTCAATATACATTTTCCACTTTGATCATTTTTTTTTCGACTTGTAGGGCTAAGGCAAACTTTGCTAGGTTGTAAGTACCTTTCCTTATGCTATAATGCATCACATTGCTTTCTTTCTCCAGGTCTTTAGTAGTGCAACTGTAAGATCTTGGATGATTTTCAAATGGCCCCAGACTGCTTTTGCTGGAAACATTATATAAAAGGGGGTAGCAAGTGATTTTTTTCATCCTTTACTGGTGTATCCCGATATACATGTCATCTGTTGTTTTTGCTCTTTAGTTTAACAAGTTCAAAAACTGTCCGGCTAAAAATCTCTAGAGCTGTGGGCTTAGCCCCACATTAATTTCTTTACTGTTACTGATTGGTTTGCAGTTACCTTTAGTAGGCTGCATTTAGCATTTTGTATTTTTTTCCCTTTCACCGGTGTTTTTTTTTTCACATTTTTTGCCTGCTAGCATTTTTGGAAAAAAATTCTTATCAATATAAATTTTTCCTGTTATGAGAATATCTGCTTTTACACTTACTGAAGCATAATTTTAAAGCTGTGCCTCTGTCTTACTCTTGGAAAAATTGAGAGGATTGTTATTACTGAATGTTGGCTGGCTGTTGCGGTTTGGACAGCTGACCTTGTTTAATCATTGATTGTGGATTTCATAGTTGTGCTTGTAAAGGGGAAATGTCTCCACAGGACAGACACAATAAGCACATAATTTGTTTGGGGGCAATGATATCTCTTCTAAGTTTGAAATTTATGCTGAGTTTTCTGCTTCCACACTCCATCACAGAAAGTACAGACTACAATTGTATTTAAGAAATCATTCCAAGGAGAGTCCACTCTCAAAAGATTCTGTTCATGGACCTCTTAAAAAAGAAGAGTAAAGTAAAGAAGTGCCAGTTCTTGCCCTGTATCGGAGTGAGATTGGTAAGTTTGGAATTTGCTGTTAAGATTTTTCCAGTCAAAGCAGTTGAAACATCTGTCTCTTAACTGTGAATCTTAAGGTAGTGTCTTCCTTCCAAGAAAGGCTAGATGTTCATATTTGTTTCACACTCACAGTAGCCTCCATGTGCTCCAACTGTCAATAACCTGTTTGTGACTTTCAGTATAATGCATTTTCCCATTCTATATTTGCAGACTTTTTTTTGATTAAATACTCCAAAAAATAATGAAGGTAGTTTTGTACTTGGATTAACTACTTAGCAGTCTTGTTCTTTACTCTCCATAGTATATCTCCTTTTTAATGTTTTAGTGCATTATGTACCAGTACAAGCCAGGGGTTAGTGAATCTCAGATACAGAAATCTATGAGTGGTGCAGTATTGTTTGCTGGTGTTAGTTAAAATGCATTACAGGCAGTCCTCTGGTTAAGGATGAGATCCATTTTTTAGACTGTCCTTGAGTCAAATTTGTATGCAAATAGAAACACATACATATGGTTCTTATTAAATGTCACTTAGTCAAATGTTTGCCTCAGTGTAGTATTTATTTTACTTTTTTTTTTGCATATAAAACATTTTAGAAACACTTCCAAACAACAACAAAAAAAAAACTTAAATATAACACTGTATACTGTAACTATGCTTCGTTACTTCCTATGAGATGTTCTTCATCTCACATTGCTGCAGTCCTTACACTTGGGTAGTCCGCTGTCCTCGGTCGGCCCGAATATCAAAGTATAAGGCTGACGTCGGTCAAGGCGCATTTGACTGACATCAGGACGTCAGGGTACAAATGCGCATGACCGACGTCATATCCTCAGTCTTTTTTGCCGCATGGTCCGATGCAGAAGCAGCATTGCAAGTGCCGGTTGGCGTTCTGAGATTTTTCAATTTCGAAGTTTCAGACCGAGTTCAAAGTTGGCTAAGTACCCCGTTGGGAAATATTTTAGTTTTTTCTTGCCTCAGTGATTTACCGGATGTCAGAAAAAGTCAATAATTGCATTTCTTGTGGGAAACAGATACCGCATAGAGATTATCATACTTTGTGTATTCCTTGCTTAGGGCCTGAGCACGACGTTGTTGGCTGTCGCTCTTGTGCTAGATTTAATAAACGCACTATAAAGAGAAGGTTGGATTGTGCCAGGTTAGTCTTTGGGAAGCGGTGCAATTATAAAATGCCGTCGGATGCTCCGACGCCCGCTTCTTCGAAAAAGCGCAAGGACAAGGCAGTTAAACCTAGGTTAGAAGAACTGTCTGTACCGGACGCCGGTTCTTTAGAGGTGTCGGTGGAGCCGGTGGCTCCACCGGAGGTTTCTTTGTGTTCCCAGGGTGAGGCCTTATTATTGCAAGATGTGGCCTCTCAGGAGGCAGGTCAGGCTGAGGGGGCTTCTCAGGTTACTATACTCCCCTCCCTTCCTAGGGTGGCTAGGCCCTCTCCTTCTGTTTCAAAGGCTTCTCCCAGGGGCAGGCCAGGTTTAGCTTCAGTTGGTGTTACCCCTAGCTCTTCAGGAACTGTGCCCAAAAAGCATATGCTTAAAATGGCAGAAGATTTGATTACTTTGATTAGGGGTTCTATGCCCCCTCCAGATAAGAGACCTAGGGTGGAGCCTGAGTTAGGGAGTTTTGAGCAGGCTTCAGATGTTTCAGAGTCTTCGGCTGAAGACTTGCAGGAGTACTCTCCTTATTCTGATTCTGATGTGGATGATTCTACTCCTTCTGCTTCTCCTCCTGAGGATTTTTCTTTTCAGAAACTCTTCGCTCCATGAGGGAGCATTTTAAGTGGGAAGGTCAGGACTTCTCTGATTCCAGGAAAAGGCTTAGGGAATTTTTGTTTTACCCCAGCATAGGCCTTTGGCTATACCTCCTGTTTTGGATGTAGTGGAAGATGTTTTGCGGAGGCTTCTCTTAATCCTGATTCTTTGCCTCCTGCTCCTGTTAAACCGGATAGGTATTACAGGGTGCCTGAAGCTCATAAGTTTCTTTTTAAGAGTCCTAGGGCAGACCCAGAAACTGTTAGCCAGGGGCCTAAAGGTGTTAAGGCTTCTGTTGTAAAGAATCCGGTTCCTGCAGACAAAGAGGCCAGGGCCTTGGATAGATGGGGAAAGAAAGTTTATACTTCTTCCACTCTTGCTATGAGGGCTTTGAATTGCCAGTTTCACATGTTGAAATACCAAAACTATCTCCTTTCACAATTGAAGTCTAAGGTTGATGCTCTGGCAGAAGGTATTGATTGTAAAGAGTTGCAAGATTTAGTACATGTTTCTGAACAGGTGGGTAAGCATTCTTTGCAATGTAGTTTTGATGCTGTACAGGCCTCGTCTAGGGTGGCTGCCACTGGGTCAGTTCTTCGCAGGCACGCCTGGCTGAGGGATCAGAATTTGTCTGACCATGTTAAAACAAGGATTTTAGATGCTCCTTTGCAATCTGACGTGTTGTTTGGTTCTCCTGTTGAGGCAGTTTTAAAGAAAATGGAAGACAAGGCTAAGTCTATGCAGACTGTTAAAGATTTTTTGCAGGTCCAGCCTCCAAAGTTTAGTAGAAATTGGCCTACTAAGGGGTGGACGTATCCTTCTTATGATTCCCAGTCTAGGGGTAGATCTAGACGTGGTAGGGGCAGAGCCCAGGGCTCTTTCAGGCCTAGAACAGGGAGTTCTCCTGCACAGTCTTCGGGTGAGGGCAGGGGTCAGTCCTTTCGTAAACAGACCCAATGACCTACCTTTTCAGCTGCCAGAGCCTTCTCGTCTGGCAGCACCTTTGGGAGGAAGGTTGGCACTTTTCAAAGAAAATTGGAGTTTAATTACCCAAGACAGATGGGTATTGGATATCATACACCACGGCTACAGGTTTTATTTCCATACCTTACCTCCTTTCAAAGGCATGCCAGACGTTCCTCCTCAACAAAGACTAGAGGCGCACAAGCAAGTTTCTCTGTTGCTCCAAATAGGGGCCATACAGCCGGTCCCTATGCCAGAAGTGGGCCTAGGATTTTATTCTCGCCTGTTCCTAGTACCAAAGAAGGGGAACACGTGGAGACCAATTTTGGATTTATCTATCCTCAACACTTATCTGGACATTCCCAAGTTCAAAATGTTGATGTTGCAGCAGCTTTACCTCTGCTGGGCAAAGATCATTGGATGGTAACTTTGGATCTCAAGGAGGCTTACCTTCATGTTCCTATCAGACTAAGTTGCAGGAAGTATCTGCGTTTTCGAGCTGGGACTTCTCACTATCAGTTCTCTGCATTGCCCTTTGGCTTATCTACTGCCCAGAGTGTTCACGAAAGTTCTGGCTCCAGTGATAGCTTTCTTCAGGCTAAAAGGAATACAGATCTATCCTTATTTGGACGACTGCCTGATTCTGGCTCAAGGAAGGAAGAGCTTCTTCATCATTTGGAATATGTGATAGCAGTGCTAAGATGCCTGGGGTATTCTGTGAATGAAATAAAGTCCAGTCTAGTACCCTCTCAGGACATGTGCTTTCTGGGTGTGAGACTGAATACAGCATCCCAGATGGCCTTTTAACCCCGGACAAACAAAAGAGTCTTTCCCTTTACTTCCATCAACTATCTCATCAGTCCGGGCTGACTGCAAGGACAGTCCTTCAAGCCTTAGGGTTCATGGCATCTTGTATTCTGGTGCTTCCCAATGCCAAACTGCATATGAGGAAGCTACAATGGTATCTCAAAAATGTATGGACACAGCACTGCCAGGATCTGGACACTGTCATTCAAATAATACCTTGCATTCAAAAGGAATTTTTGTGGTGGGCTCAGGAATGTCACCTAAACAAGGGACTCTCTGTGACCCGGCCAGAGGCGAGTCAGATTTTAACGACAGATGCCTCAGACAAAGCTTGGGGAGCTCATCTGAATGGAAAGTGGATACAAGACAAGTGGCCTGCCAGACTACAACATCTGCATATCAACACGAAGGAGATGTTAGCAGTCCAGTTTGCATTAATAGCTTTCAAGGAATTACTTCTTCCAGGGCAGGTGTTGATTCTAACAGACAACACAACTGTCATGTGGTACATCAACAAGCAAGGGGGAACGCATTCTTATCCTCTATGCAGGCAAGCAATGATTTTGTGGGAGACTGCTCTCAGTTTACAGCTCAATCTTCAGGCAAGGTTTCTGCCAGGAGCACAGAACTCCTTAGCAGATGTGTTGAGCAGACGAATTATGGATCCCCACGAGTGGAAATTGGATCCTCATGTATTTCAGAAATTGACAGTGTCATGGGGAACTCCAGACATAGATCTGTTCGCTTCTCCACTAAACCATCAGCTGCCAAAGTTTTGCACAAAAGGTTTCATCCCACAGCTTGGAGAGTGGATGCTCTTTCTTTCAATTGGAGCAATCTTCATGTGTATGCCTTTCCACCTCTGCCTCTCCTCCCAAAGGTACTTCTAAAGGTCAGACTGGACAAGCCAAGGATGATTTTAATAGCTCCAGATTGGCCTCGACAGCACTGGTACCCATTACTGAGAAGTCTGGCACGGAAGCCTCCATGGCCTTTGCCTTCGATTCCACACCTGTTGTCACAGGAGGACAGTCATTTGCTCAATGTCAAGCTTCACTCTCTGCACCTAACAGCCTGGCATATTCTGTTTTGAACCATAGTGGGCCTCCACTTCCTCAGCAAGTTTTGAATGTTATTTTGGAAGCTAGAAGGCCTAGTACAAGGAAAGTGTACGCAGACAAATGGAAGAGATTTTTATTTTGGAGTGCAGCAAAAGATTTTGATGTTTCTGAGCCTAATTTGTGTGTGGCTCTTCAATATCTTACTGAGTTACTAGACAAAGGTTTGTCTTTCTCTTCTATTAAAGTTCATGCTGCAGCAATTTCAGCTCACTATGATTGCGACCCACCATTGTTTTCTCATCCTTTGTTCAAGCAATTTCTTAGAGGGGCAAAGAATATAAGACCCCCACAAAGAGCTCCTACTCCTGCTTGGGATCTCAATTTTGTGTTGGAGAAACTCACTCTACAACCTTTTGAGCCTGCAGCTACTTCTGAGTTAAAATATTTGTCATGGAAGACTGCTTTTTTGTTGGCCATTACCTCTGCAAGAAGGGTTTCTGAATTGCAGGCCCTTATGGCGGTTGAGCCTTTTTTGATTTTCCTTAAGGATAGGGTATCATTACATACTAATCCTTCCTTTATGCCTAAGGTGGTTTCTAGTGTGGCTTTAAACCAAACTATTCATTTGCCTACTTTTTATGCAAATCCCCAAAATAAGGGGGAAAAGATTTTGCACACTTTAGATGTATACAGGCAGTTGCGTTATTATTTGGACAGAACTAAAGGGTTCAGGCAGTCTCAGCAATTGTTTGTTTCTTTTGCTTTGAGTTCTCAGGGCAAGCCTGTGTCAAAACAAACTATTTCTAAGTGGATTGGGTTTTGCATTGCTTTCTGTTATTCCCATCATGGCAAGGAGATTCCAGCTGGGATTAGGCCTCATTCCACTAGGGCTACTGCCACTTGACAGCTTTTTGAGGGAGTGGCAACCAAGGATATTTTGGAGGCAGCTACTTGGAGTTCAGTGCATACCTTCTCTAGGCATTATCACCTGCCACTTTACTCTAAATCCAGGGCTGGTTTTGCCACTGCTGTTTTTCAGGGCATTTTGGCAGCTCCTGCTTCTTTGTAGTTTAGCCATCCTCCCTTAACTCTGCTTTGGGATTCTACCCAAGTGTAAGGACTGCAGCAATGTGAGATGAAGAACATAGTACAGTTTTGTACCTACCATAAATGTAGATGTTCGAAGATCCACATTGCTGCAGTCCAATTTACCCTCCCTCCTTCCCCTCTGTAGTTAGAGGTGGTTGTGTGGGTTGGGTTGTACATTTTGTGTATATTGTATATATTGTACATATCATTAGTGCAAGGGTGGTTGGTTGGTTGGTTGCTGTCTTTTGGTTTTGACCTTTATTTTTAGGGTCTTCCGACATCTGGGGCAAGAAAAGACTGAGGATATGACGTCGGTCATGCGCATTTGTACCCTGACGTCCTGATGTCAGTCAAATGCGCCTTGACCGACGTCAGCCTTATACTTTGATATTCGGGCCGACCGAGGACAGCGGACTACCCAAGTGTAAGGACTGCAGCAATGTGGATCTTCGAACATCTACATTTATGGTAGGTACAAAACTGTACTTTATACTTCCTTACTTCCTATCAGCAAAGCTGGTTTAAGACATCTTGTTATTAAATGCAGTGTTTGAGGACTTCTTCACACGCACAAACATACCTCTCAACTGTGCAGATTTTCGCAGAATATCCAGATTTTTGCCACATATTTTTGGTCCATTTTTTATAAAATTATGGTTGTTTAGCAAAAGTCTCTGAGCTGTACAGATTTTCGCAGAATGTCCAGATTTTTGGCTCATATTTTTGTCTGTTCTTCATAAAAATCCGTGTTTTTCTGATAAAAAAATTACTGGGATGATCCGAGGGCTGAAGTCACTAAATAATGACATACATTTGAGTTTCAGACTTCAAACCTACAGAAAATGTATGTTAAAACTAATCATGTTACTCTAGCAACATTCTAAGCTTATAAGAGTAATATTTAAAATATGTCCCTCTTTCTTGGCTTTTGGCCCCCCATTTTATCAGTCTTTCTCCAGATTTCTTGCACTGACAGGTTGATAGGTATGTTAAAGACTGAAGTTAGAAAATAGTGACAGACATTTGAGTTTCAGACTTCATACCCTTCAGAAAATTCATGATAATGCAAAACCTGTTATTCTATCAACTTTCTAAGTTTATAAGAGCAATATTTATTAAAATTGTCCCTATTTTGGGCATTTGTCTCACTTTTTTATTTATGGCTTTGTCCAGATATCTTTCTCTAAGAGCATTAGAGGTATTATACATGCACAGTCACTTCCTCATTCATACCTGCATTCACTTGCACATCACTCTCACTCATCTGACCTCTCTCTCTCTCACACACGCACACGCACACACACACACACTAGTGGAGGTGTGCATATCCTTTATGAATATGGAGACACCACCGCCTTTGGAGCTTTGGTCCATGTTCTGGGGCCGAAAGGTGTGGTATGAGTTATAGCCTGGTAGTGGAGGGGTGCTTTCTGCTGCTTTAAACTAGGTCTCCATTACAGCACAAATGTCGATGTTCTCCATTTTGAGGAGTGCTTTGAGCGAGTGCATCTTGAGATTTAGACTTCTAGCTTTGAGCAGCATAACCCTCAGATTGCATTTATTTATATCTGTTATGGTGGTAATTTGGTCTTCGGAACACCACATAAAAAGCCACTATAGGGGTGGCAAGAGCCTTAGCCAGCACCCAGAAATCCAGGGGTGACAGATGCAGGCCATCTCTGGCAAAGCATCGAGGTTGGTCAGTCATGTCATCCCAAGTAGACAGATACTGGATCCCCTTAGAATGACACCAGAAACGTAGCCAATTGTTGAAGTCAATCATTTTCTGTTTGTACCATTCTGGGCGACGGTAGGATGCTGCTCAGGGCTAGGATCATACCTGCCTGGGCCACATAATCCAAGAGCTCCACCATGTCTCTCTTCATGTAGTCCAGGGAGGTGCGTCTCCATTCATTCACACCCACATGGACAATGACAGAGTCATACCTATACTTGTGGAGTGACCTGAGTGCTTGTGTTGTGTCGGATTCTGGCACCTGACTGTTACCTTATTCAACCTAGTGAGTGGGACAGCAGTGTGCCTCACTATTGAGTCACCTATGATTATTGTATTACGCAAGCTGTTTTGCTTTAGGGGCTTAGGTTGACAGGCACACTGTGTAGGTGAGCTATGTGTCTTGTGGTTTGTGCTGTGTTGTGGAGGTAGAGTGCGTTTCTGCCTTGGAGGTCTCTGCTGTTTGGGTACATTTCTATTGAAAGCCTCCATGTGGTGGGTGTGTGGTTTGTGTTTTTATGTGAGGGCTGTGATGGTGGATGTTCTGGAAGGCTATGTGTTCCATGTGGTGTGGTGCAGGTTTTGACCTTCTCCTCTTGACCAGCTATTCCAGTCTTGGCTGGAGAATGCATGGCTTCCAGTTTGGAGATATATGCACATTTCTCACAAGTCTTAGTGTTGGGAGGCAAGAGGAGAGGGTTGTTTGTGTACATGAGGCAGTTGCTACATTGCCTCAGAATGTCCAAGTTCACTAGGTTAATGGGATTAATAGGAGAAAGCATAGGAGACTGACATTTAGACATGCCAGGAGGGATGGTCATCATTACTAAGTACTGGAGCTGTTTCCTTATAAGACGTCTAGTTCTAAGCTTGTTTCTCTAGTTATTTGCTCCCAATACTAATGGCCCTGTTACCTACAAGATACTGCCAACTAGATGCACCATGCTTCTCTAAGTGTTGCTATATATACCTACTTCTGAATACTTCATGCTTGTATATTACTGCAAATGTTAGACCTGGGATTTCCTAAACATATCAGGAGTCCTACTCATACTTCTTGACTGTAAATATTGTAAAATATGGATATATATATTTTTTTATTCTCAGTAAGTTGGTTGTACTATCACAGTTATCCCTGTGATGATCTGACTGTAATATGTTGTTTGTTTCAAGTTTCTCCCTTTTTAACTCAATTGTTAACGCATTATTACTTGTATTACTGTCTTATTAAATTCCTGGAGCTTTTCTCCCCAGGACTCCACTGAAAACGGACACCTGCTGTCCAGTCGGATTTATCCTGGTAAAACAAATTATAAAGTTTTCTCCAATAAATTCGATCCCCCTCTTGCGTATTCTCCATATTCCTAATTGCATCCCTATTAGCAGAATCTCCTTTTGCCATTCCCGTGTTGGCTTAGTTCTTGGAATACTTTCTGCTCCTTTATGAATATAATATTCTGCACCTTTATGAATATAATATTCTGGATGATTGTTGTTATTCCCTTTAAAGGTCTGCATCCAAAATCCCAGTCTCTGCTTGTTTCTTGAGCTTCCTCCTGTTTCATCATCATCCCTTTCCACTATGAATTATAGGCTTTTGCTTGTGCTATGTATAGGAGGCTTAAATGTGTAGCTGCAAAGTACTCCTCCAAATCCCAAGCCATGTCTTTAAGATGAAAAGTTCTGGACGACTACTGATTTTTCAGCAGATGTACAGTCATGTGTTAGTGCAATTAGCCATAACTGGTTGTGAAAAATACATCCTGTTCTTCTTTCTGGCATGTTTTTTAGAATTGTCAAAAGTTGCCCTGTCTGTAATTTCATTTCAGACAAATCTACATTTCTCTGTAGCATGCTTGCCATAGGTATAGCCTACTGTAGATAAACTTTCATTGTTATTGCTAACAAATTAAGAGTTAAATCCCAAATCTTCAGCACCACTCGTATTTCAGCACAACATGCTTGTCTTTCTTCTTCTTCTTCTTCTTTCGGCTTTTTTACGGTTAGGGGTCGCCACAGCAGATCACCTGTCCGATCATGATTGGCAGTGGAGTTTTACGGTATTGAGTTGCCAGCCTGGCGCCCAAACTTCCACAGAAGGCACACACATGTGCACACTCACACCTAGGGCCAATTTAGTGCCTAATCCACCTACAGCATGTCTTTGGGATGTCAGAGGAAACCGGAGCACCCTGAGGAAACCCACGCGACCACAGGAAGGACATGCAGACTCCGCACAGAAGGCACCCCAGCCAGGAATCGAACCAGAGAACCTGTTGCTGTGAGGTGGCAATGCTAACCGCTGCACCACCATGGCCGCCCAGCACAGCATGCTTGTCACTGACTGTTAAAGTATAGGCTCATCCTTACGAAGTATTCAACATTTTAGTACTCTATCCCATTAAGTGAGCCTCAGTTTACGACGTGTGATGGTCAATACTGTCAAAGGCTAAAGTAACCTGTGTAGACCCTGCTGATCAACCATCTAGGCCCCTTTCATAGGTCTGATTTTTTTTTTCTCTTACTTTTTAGCTTAGCAAGCAGTTTGACCACTACCAGTATTGTTGATTTAGATTTTGATTTCCATTTCCTAGTAATTGCTTTTTTGGCAGACATCATAATTAGACTCAGCAAGGCCTTACCCATGTCTAGGCAATTACGATTCTGTATCATAGCTCAGAAAAATCATCTCCCTCATCAGACCAATCTGCTCGCCCAGCGTCTCTGACGGTGCATCCTGCAGGGAATCCTTAAAGTCTGCTAATTCACCTCAGTCCCAGAAAATATGTTCCCATTTACCTCTTTCTTCCCCTTCATACCTCCAACATTTACTGTCTACCTGAGGAAAAATTCTGTTCTGGATTTTGTTGCATATTTGGGAGACGTGCATATATTCTCCCATTGTTTCTTTGTGAATTGTTTATCCAGTCTCTCTTTCCAATCCTTTCTAACCTCTTCTGATTGCTAAGTACCTTAAAAATAAAATGGTCCCAAAGGGACTTGGGTTATGGAAATACACTGCATGTCTGGAACCCGGTTCCCCCTTGCACACTGAACTTAGGCAACTTTTTGTTAGACACAGATGTGAATTCCTGGAAGTTTTGGTTAAACACAATAAGTTCATTGAAGCTCTTGAGGGGGAGCTGAACCATCTTGATAGTAAAATAAAGGAAGGCCTTGATTTGGGCAGGTATAAATTTGAATACCAAAGGATTTTTGCTAGAATTGATAACCAATTGCATGTTTTATGTGAAAAGAAAATTAGCAAACTAGAAAGGGGCAGTTAGACTACACTAATGGGACTGTTTACCCCCCACCCCCAAGTGGTCAAACTTGGGAGAAAAAATTCTTGAAAGTTATGCATTTGGAAACAATAATCAGGAGAATGGTTCAACTAACCAAAGGCAACAGAATGGTTAAACACTTAATCAAAATAAGAATGTAAAAAGGAACAACAATTATCATAACATCAGTAATGACAATGTTCCAGTTAGGAGATCTGAAAGGATCAGAGAGCGACAACAACAAAATTAAACAAACACACCCTCTGGCAATGGACAGGTTTTTCGGAAGGGCCCCAATGTGCAGAAATGAACATCGTCGAACCGATTCACTGAGCTAGCGAAAAACGGGGAGGGGCGGGTTTGGGGAGCTGACTATGCATTCTGGGCTTGACTTATGGCATTGTAATTTAAGTGAGGTTTCTGACCAAGAACATTTAAGCTTGGGTACTACACAGAACATACTAAACCAAGATGCACTTAATAACAGTCCTGTCCTTGTTAAAAATTCTTGTGGTGATTTTTTTTTTTTTTGTTTACAATTTCTCTGATTCCACAATTGATGCAGGTATTGCTGACTTTCTTAGTGAGGGTTTAAATTTTGTACTTGCGAAGAGGGCAAACTTAGCAAAGACCTTAATGGACTTGAAACTGTACCTAAGGAAACTGAATTGTAGAATCATGCTAGGAGAGAGCAATGACAGGCATGATAACCTTTACATACCTAGCACCTTTAACCCACCACTACACCCTATTTTAGGGTTATATGATAAAGTCAGTGAACTCGATATAAGGAATGCCTTTATGGGGCCACGCAAATGGTAAGAGTAATTTCAGTGAGAAAGAGTCAAGTAACCTAAGATTCCTTAATCAGCAAAAGGTTCATATTATGAAACCTAACAAGGGTGAGGGAATTGTGGTGGTTATCCACCAGTACAATGAAAAGATGGAAAGAATATTAGATACTGACACCTATCAAGGGGTTTCAAAAAGTGAACTAAATTGTAGCTATTGAAACATCTGAAATGCACATGACGATTTGTTACTTGAAAGGAGAATTGATGTGAATCTTTTTAACTATTTACTCATGCCCTCCCCCACAATCCCCTTGTTATTTGGTATCGTTGACTGACGTAATTCCATCACGTACCCCAGTGCAGAATTTATTGATGAAAAACTAAAAGTGCATCTACACAGCGAAAAACACATTTGTAAACGCCCATGGTCCTTTTTAGCCACCATAGAGGGAACATATTTTGAGGATGATGTATTTTTAACAATTGATATAAGGGATTTATACAGTGTCATTCTCCAGGATGAAGGAATTAGTATGATGGTTGGTTGTTTACACAGAAAAGGGGTCCCACAGTATGACATCAACCTATATGAGGGTCTGTTAGAGCTGGTGTTGAACAACAGTTTTTTGGTTTTCAGCAGTGATTTTTATCTTCAGAAAACTGGGGTAGCTATGGGTTCCACTTGTAGTGGAATGTTTGCTAATATAGTGATGGCCCAATGAGAGTACTAATACATTTTAGATCATCCATAGTACAAGGATAGACTTAAGATTTACATACGTTACCTGGATGACATTTTTACTTTATGGAAGGGTGGAGTAGAAGGGATTGAGGCATTTTTAACACACATCAACAACACTAGTAACTTTTTGAAGTTTACGTATGAATTTGATAGTGAGAAAATATCTTACCTGGATGTCCTCCTCAGTAAGGACAGAAATTACCACAGATTTATAGCTACGATTTTTAGAAACCCCACTTATTCAAACTCCTTTCTCCATTTTGACAGCTACCACCCTTTCCAATAGAAGAAATCTGTGGTGAAAGGGCAATTGATTAGAGCTGCTAGAATGGTCGCCACTGATGAGGACTTCCACAATGAATGTGAACTTTTACTGGGTATGTTTCATAAGAGAGGTTACCCCGACAGACTGCTAGAGGAACTTAAGTTGGAGGTTATGAGAAAAATAAATGCCAGATGGTATAAACCCATCTTAGGAGGGTCAACAAATTTTATAATACAAAAATATAGGAGCTGAAGTAGAGAAGGAAGTAACTGGGGATTTGATTAGGCCTCATTACTCCATGAATTTCATAACTACCTTTAACATGGAACACAGAACACTTAAACAGGTTATTGAAAAAACTGGGCGGTTTATTTGTGAAAATCCCACTTTGAGAGAGAGAAGCTAGGACACCTACCCGGTTTTACATTTAGAAGTATAAGAACCTGAAGGAAATTTTGGAACACACATCTAAAGAAAACATGCACTAGGTATGCTGTGGGTTCTGTTCCCAATGTAAATTCATTCTAATATGTGACAGGTTTCTTATCAAAGGCAATTAATTCAAAATTAGGACAAATTTTGACTGTAATTCTAGGAGGGTGGTCTATGCGGCATTATGCCAACAGTGCTCATGTTTTTACATAGGTAAAACTGAGCATAGGTTGAAAGAAAGAATTTACGAACACCAGTATAATATCAACAAAAGAACCGCAGCAGTGCCTTGGCAAGACATGTTTTGGACAATGAAAGCCACACATTTAAATTTGTAGTTAGAGAAGGATTAAAAGAGGGAATGAGTGGAGGTCCATGGGTACAGTTATTGGAACTAAGGGAATTATATTGGCAACTGCCTTTGAATGCCCATGGTTGGCCTGGTCTTAATGAGTCTCGTTTCATTGCACACCTTACACATTTTTTCCTCCCATTCAAGCTCCTTCAAGGAAATGATGTATGACATACACTTTATATACTCTATAATTGAATGCCGTTATTGCCTGTTATAATTGGTTTTACTATTTTGTACCAGTATATTTTTTACCATCTCATTGCATGTATTGAATGTTCAGTTATTTTTAGGTACTAGGTTTTTGGGGTGATTTTTATATGATTTTAACTTCTCATTTTAATGTGATTTGATTTTTATTTATTCTATTTTTTATCAAAGATTCTTTACAGAAACTAATATATATAAAAACATAGTCCGTTCTATACAAAAAGTTTACAGCTTTTTAGCTGGCTTGCAAGATTATACTGTCAGGATGAGGTGCACTTAAATCTTTCGAACACTAGATGGCAATGCAATACCACTTTGCCTAAGAACAGTTGGAGACACTCCCTCTTGAAACATCAAAGGAATTGTTCACATTGCTCATGGATGCACGGCCGGCCTTAGGCATAGGCGAACTAGGCGACCGCCTAGGGCGCCGTACAGGCCGGCCCCGTAAAGGGCGCAATTTGTGTTTATTTATTTTAATTAATTTACTTTTCTTAATAAGAAAAGTAAATTAATTAAAATAAATAAATCCTAGGGCGCCAGAATCGTAGGGGGAAGCGAACGTCCCTCCCACTTTTACAGCTGCTGGTTGGCAGGACTGGATGGATTCAAGAATTAACAACAACAAAAAAAAAAAACCTTCACTCCGTAGTAGTTTTAAGTAGGAACATGCATGCATGCGTCACATCCACGCACGCCAAACGTGGAAATTCACTCCATGTGTACGTATGTGCATGTACCTATTACACACACACACGCACATTAGCCAGTCCAGAAGTAGTAGTCTCGTTTCGGGACTGATAGAAATCAGTTAATACTTTAAATGTACTTCAAATTATCATCCATAACAAATCTGGAATGTTGGCCATAAAATGCTAAACTAAAACGCTGCCTGTGGGCCCTTTGTAATCGGCATTCTTTGGGTCTTTCTGATAGACAAAGCAGAACACAGTCTAGTTTCGGTGTAGAATTTCTGTTTTCCTACCATTTGTGCCCTTTTCTGTTGAGCTGTGATTTTTTGTGAACAGCTGAGATTGAAAGGTGTTTTTATGTAGTTTAAGGCAAACCAGGTGCAGGGTGGATTTTACTGGCAGACCTCCAGCATCGTTGGCATTTATTTTAGGAATTAGGCTGTCGGTATCAGTTTCAAAACCCCCTTAAAAGTAAGTATCCATTAACATTAATGTTTTACGTGTTAGAATAGTACAATATTTTGTACAAGATTCCAATAATTTTGGAGAAATTAAGGTAGACTGAACTGCCAAAATATTTTGCAGATGGTGAGAGATGTTAATACAGCTCGAATAAGCTGTACTGCATTAGGAAATTCGAACAAAACTGATTCTCATTGGAATTTATGGTCTGTGTTAAAATATGACATACACTAGGTTGTTCTAGTTTATCATGCCACAGAGACAGCGAGACAGAGAGAGAGAAAGGATGCTTTCACAGAGACATGACAATATAACATAAATGCAAGAACTTGTTGGCAGGTGCTGCTAAATGATGACTGAAAGAACCCTGCCAGCGTGAATAACCACAGTGATTAAATAGCAACAGCAGGCAAACAGGTGCTTTTGTTTTATTTATTTTTTTTCCTGTCCTTCCGGAGGGTTATCAAGAGTTTGAGGCACTATTTTAAAACAATAAAAATAAGGGAAACTTATACTTCTGCAGTCATATTTATACTGAATACAACAAAGTGCGCAGTCATATTTATAATGAATACAACAAAGTGCACACTGACTAAGTTATTCCAACAGAGTCGTGTAATCCTGGTAAAATCTGTTTGTCTTAGTGTCGCTGTCTCTCTCTGACAAAGAGATGCAGGAACTACTATAGTCTGTGCACTTCTTTATATGCTACCATCTGCAGACTGTACAGGAGAGGTACTATAAAAGTTATGGGAGCTTATGATTAAATAAATGTTCCAGTAGCACTGGCATTTCATGTATATATTTAGATGTTACTATACCTTTAGACAAGTATTTTATTGGGCTCAGACTATGTCTAATAATTCTTCAGTAGCATGTCTTTCTGAAGTATACCAATTATGTCAAGAATAAAACAACACAGGATATGGATTTCCCATTCTTGCTTTCCTGTCCCGTCTGTATTTATTAAAATGGTAGTATATCAAGGTACTGAAGCTGTGGATGCTTTGGGATTAATTAGAGAGGTCTTTCCTACAGCCACAACACTCTTTCCTCACTGAAATTGTTGGCAGCAAGCAATTATCAAGATATGGGATTAAGGCAACCAGTGGGAAAATGTAGTTCTAAGGGAAGCGTAAGAAACATGGGCAGACACCTAACCTTAAGAAAACATTTTATGTTGGTTGCTCAAGGATTCTCTTGAGCTGCGACTCTGATACTAGGTCTTCGGCTTTTCCCGGTTAGGGGTCGCCACAGCAGAACTCCGGTCCGCTAATGATTGGCAGTAGATTTTAACAATAGTTACTCACATACAAGAGATCTTTGTAAAGGGTGCAGCACAATGGCACCAATGTTCAGAGTACTGCAGTCGCATACTGCAGTGAGGATTAATTAATCCCACACAAATATTAAGCAGTAATGAGACCTAGAATAATTACTGTACTGAACAGTGTGTTTGAGCCACACCTTCAAGCAGCAAAAGGGGAAGTTCTAAGTTAATTGTATTTATTTTATTTTACATTTTTTAACCAGGTAGTGTCTGGCTGGGCAAGTAGTCAATTTTCAGTGGAGACTCGAGGAAAAAAGCTCCATAACAGTAGTACAAAAAGATAATTTTACCAAGATTTACAAAGAATGTACAAAAGGTTAACAGTTGCCTGCAATCACAGTTTACAAAAAGAGAATGTAAACAGAAAACATTACATTTCCTAAGCCTTACTGCAGACCTTAATAGTTGCAGCTTACAAATAAGACAGGTGATACATATTTAAAATGAATGGATTTGAATGCTAAATAAATCTAAACAGGTCAGAAAGAGTAACATCACTGAGTGATTGTGCTGTGGCACTAGCATTAAATATTGTGTTCTCAAGTTTGTGTAACTAGATTTTTAGGGGTTCGTATCTCAAAATAGTCAAGTTGAGTGAGTGTATGATCAATCTGAAGATAATTTTAGAACCTGCTGGAGGGGTGGATTTGTCTCCCAGGGGTTACCACACCTGTGGAACAGACTCTCAATTCATGTAAAGCAGAGAACCTTTTTGGTCCTCTTCAAGCACAGTCTGGATGATTGAATGGGTAACCGTAAATTCACCCTGGGGGTTCCACCTGTGTCTCTGCTGGATACATGAGCAATAGGTGCTGATCATGGAAACAAGGTCAGAACTTGTTAGTCTTGTAAGGGCCCTAGGCTCATTAGCCTAGTAACTTCCTATGATATTATGATCTTGTGATTTAGAACTGCTAGGTCTAGAGAATTGATAGGTGGCAGCTATTATATTTTGCAGCTCTTAAATTTCTTACAATCAGTGGACAGTAATTTGCAACTTAACAGACTAATGTAATGTCTAAAGGAAGTCTAAGTAATTCAGAAAGAAATGTTGTTCAAATACAGAGTTATGAGGGAGGTACAGGTTGAAGGCAAGGGTTGTAATGACAGATGTTTGAGGAGCCTTTTATGGTTAAATATTCTGAAATGGGTAGTTTTATCATTATTGGTTCATACATTTTGTTTCATTGCTTACTGGAAGAATGTTCAAAACTACAAATGTATAACCTACTCTAACAAGTGTAAATGTTTCTATGTGAAACTAGCTGTTTTTTGTTTATCAAATGGCACATTGTGTTGTAAAATCTGAAAGCAGTGTTAGCATAATTGCCTTTGGTGCAGAAGGCTGTGGATTCTACTCCCACACCATCTAGATGGAGTGCTGGTATTGCAGTGCCCATATGATTATTGATTATTTGGTGCATTATAAGGGGTGCTAGGGGTTCTACACTCCTGAATATGTCCTTTGTATGAGATGTCCGACTATGAACTTGTTGGTCATTTACTACTGCAGTATTACCAACTTACCAATTTTTAATGCAATATAGGCAATTTAGTTCTTCAGGGAAAGCAGGCACTGAATTTGTAGATAAAACATTGATATGTGAAGTTGTTTTGCAGGTAGCAACCTCTTCATTAGGTATGGATTTCTTTAGTGTGGAATTCAGATGATTTTACATCTGTAGAGCTTGTGAGTATGGAGTAATATTGGTGGATTATAATGACAGAAGTCTTGAGTGGCCTTTTATGGTTGAAAATTTCTGAAATGGGTAGTTATTGGTTCGTACATTTTGTTTCACTGCTTATAAAAATAATGTTTAAAACTACAAATTTAAAACACTTTCTAACAAGTGGTGCTATATTATACAAGGAATATAATTCAATGCAATCAAGAAGGTGAGTCAAAGAACAAATAAACGTATGCATGGCCCTAAAAATGTGTGAAAGGAGTCTGTTTTGAAAACAGCCCAAAGGTAAACTTAATTCTTCACTGGCCAGATGCATTTTCTATGAATGTGGGTTTTCATGCTGTTTCAATGAATTTGAATTTTTCCATTTCAATGAATGTGAATTTCAAGGGCAGAGAAGTTTATTGCTTATGCTAAGTCTGTTTTCATTGCGAGACTGTATTGTTTAGCAAATGGCTACCTGTGTTTGTGCTATTTTATTTAAATATCTGTAATGACTGTAGAAGCAAATAAGAGAATAGTACGCGTGTCAACTGGTGAGAAATAACCAAATAATGGAACAGTGGAATGGCAGAGGAGGACGGTGCTGCTGGGGGGAGTGGTTTGCTGCAGGAGCAGCTGCTCTGGGGGGGCAGTCTATTAGCCTGTCTAGGGCTCTGTTTGACCGTGATCTGGCTCTGATATTTAAAGTAGAAAATTTTATGCAGAAGTAGTTGCAGATAAAGACACCTTGGAATGTAGCTGTTCTTCCTAAGCATTTAAATAATTTAAGGAAATGAATGGATTGGCTTTCTTGGGGAGTGACCCTGTGGGTGTGGCTCAAATAGGGGTGTTTCATGACTGTGGTGTGGGTGGGGCTTAAGGGGCGCCTGAGCACTACCTCGCCTAGGGCGCCATTTCGGCTAAGGCCGGCCCTGGGGATGTGTGGATAAAAGTTTTTTATTTTAAATGTTTTTATATTCTGATGAAGTTCCTATAAGGGACGAAAGCGCTTAATATATATGTATTTTTTTGTTTTGGTTTTAAGTGGTCTTACCAAATAAAACGGTTGCTGCTTGCGACCTACAGCCTTGGATTTATTTTAGTTTTGGTGCCTCTTGGATTTTTTTTTTACTAGTTTATCTTTCCCTCTCTAGTTATTTTCTCCCAATACCTTGGTTCCTTTGCCAGTTTTCTCCAGTAATTTCCGGCCCCCTCTTGCTTATTGTCTGTATCCCTAATTGCAGTCATCCCTATCGGCAGAATCTTCTTTCTCTATTCCCACGTTGGTTTAGTTCTTAGAATACTTTCTGCTACTTTATGGATATTATATTTTGCATGGTTATTGTTATTCTCCTTAAAGGCCTGCATCCAAAATCCCAGTTTCTCCGTGTTTCTTCTGTGTTTCTTCAGCTTCCCTGTGTTTCTTTATTATCCTTCTCCACTTTCAGTTATAGTTTTCTGCTTGTGCTATGTATAGGAGTCTTAACTGTGTAGCTCTAAAGTACCCCTTCAGATTGGGTAATCTCAGTCCACCCTGCTCTACTGGAAGAATCAGCTTGTCCCACTTGACTCTTGTCATCTTCCCCTCCCAGACAAAGTCCTTCAGCTGTTTATATTTGCTGTTCACAACTTCTCCTGTGGTTGATAAAAAAAAAATATATGCCTCACCTGTGTACAAGACTAAAGGGACTAAAAACATTTTAATTGCTTGTATTTTATTATCCATATCCTTCTAACAATGCTTCCATTTTCTCAGTTTTTGTATTATCTTTTTAGTCTCTTCCTACATATCCCTAGCTGCCACACTAGAATAATTTTTAATCCATACTCCTAAATATTTCATTTTATCATGTTCCCATAAATATGGGTGCTCCTGAACCAAAATTTGTGGGTACATAATTTACCGTTATTGCCTTTGTTTTAGCTTCATTCATTTTGTATCCGGAAAAGATCTGAAGCGATCTCAAAATGTTCCACAACACTAATGTCTTTTTCTGGTTTTATCAGGTACAGAATAATATTATCTGCAAATAAAGCCAACTTTTTTTGACTACCATACCAATTATAAACTTGAATTTCTAAATCCCTTATTTTCTTTGCCAATGGTTCTAAATATAATGCAAATAATAAAGGGGAAAGAGGACACCCCTACCTGGTTCCTCTGCTCAAGCAGAAATTATCAGAGAGGACCCCGCCCACTTAAAATTTTGCCTCCGATCCCTCTTACAGTCTTCTAATTAAAACGAAATATAATGTAAAACCAAAACCAGAAACAGTAAAAATCCAGACCACAAACGTAGGTGCAAAATCCTTCATGGTTCCACAAAATTTCACAGATAAAATTCCACAGATGAGTGCTTTCGTCAAATAGTAAGACTTCATCAGATAAAAGCACTGGTACTACATACAGCTTTTTATACTTAATCATAATAACACCAACAACCAATTAAAATGGTGGTGTTATGATTAAGTATAAAAAGCTGTATGTAGTACCAGTGCTTTTATCTGATGAAGTCTTACTATTTGACGAAAGCGCTCATCTGTGGAATTTTATCTGTGAAATTTTGTGGAACCATAAAGGATTTTGCACCTACGTTTGTGGTCTGGATTTTTACTGTTTCTAGTCTTCTAACTAACCTTATATATTTTTTTCAGGAAATACAAATGCTTCCATTTCCCTGCTCATAAAGTCCCAACTTACTCTGTCAAATGCTTCCTCTGCATCAAGACCTGCCACCAACAAAGGTATTTTCTTACATTTTGCTTCCCTCTGGATCAACGATGTTGTGTTAATGTTGTGAATGTTTGCCTCCTTTCCATAAAACCACATCGATCCATATCTATCAGTTTTTGGCATTAGTTTTGCCATTATAAACATGAACAATTTATAATCATGGTTTAGTATTGAAATTGGCTGGTATGAAGCTGGATCTGATGGATCCTTACCCTGTTTAGGTATTACAGCTACCACTGTTTTCTTCCAGGATGGTGGTACTTCTCCCCCTCTAAAGAAGATATTATTAAACAAAACGTTCCAGATATTTATCACTTTTTTCCTCTTACCTTTCGAACTTCCACAGGAATACCATCTATTCCTGGAGACTGCAGATTGGTTATACATCGCAACTTTTATCTCATCTCCTCCTATCCTAACTGTTAGTAGTTGAGCCTAGTCTACCTCTAACCTTGGCATGTTTATTTCTTCCATAAACGTTTCCATTTGTATCTTTTCTTGATTTTCATATTTATCTGCTTTATAGAGACTCTCATAGAATTTCTGAAATATTTCTAATACCTCTACAGGATCTCTTGTTAGGTTCTTTGTTATAGGCACCCTAAGTTTGGCAACAGCCCTTTCTACTTTCTGTTGCCTGACTCATGCTAAAAGTTTATGTTCTACTGTTATCAAAAAAACATTGCTTAACAGCAATCTTTCTAAGCTTGTGCATATTATCAAGGTAATCCCTTATTTTCTTCCTCTCATTTTGCAGTTGATCCTCTTCTTGATCTGTGAGATTCCCCCTATTCTGCCATACTTTCACATTTGTCAGTCCCTCTAATTCTTGTTAATTTCACCCTATTTTTAAACTCCACCTTAATTTTATCCCACTCCCTAGCTATATTTTCAGAAGAAATTTCTATCCTCTAACAGCTCCTGAGTAATCACCACTGCCCATTCCTTAAATTCCTCTGTCTTCAGCAGGTATGTGGGAATGTGCCAATGTCATTTTTATTTCATTACCCTGTGTTTTTATTTTAGCTATTAGTGCATGATCTGAAATAGTTATTGGGTGGGTATCAAGACCTACAATTAAATGCACATATTCCTGTGAAATGTAAAGTCTGTCTAGCCTAGCCACTTCTTTACATCTTGGGGAATAATGTGTAAATTCACTTTGAATTCCTATTAATGAATTCACATCTTCCATTCCAAATATTTTCATAAATTTCTTCAAACATCTGCCCTCCTTTGTTATACTTTCCCTTCTGGGACCCCCAGACACATCTTCACTGCTGCAAATCAAGTTGCAGTCCCCATCAATAAGTAATATTCCTTGCCAAAAACTGATTATTTCTCCCAGAATTTTCTTAAACTCCATTGCAGCAGTTTTAGGTGGTATGTAAAAATCATGTCAGTGTAATCCTCCTCCCTTGTCAGTAGCCCCTTAGCACTATAAATCTGCCATTATTATCTTTTTTTATCTTCTTCTATCACTATTGGAGCTCCTCTTGCAATTAATATAAGTAGCCCTCTTTTCCTTTGTCCCAGTTGTCCTGCTGATTAAACATCTTGAAAACCTTTCTTTTTCAAATCCACGTGTTCATTTCTTTCTAAGTGTGCTTTCTGTAATATAGCTATTTGCACTCTACATTTTTAATATAGTTCATTACTCTTTTTTGTTTATATCTGAGGCCATTTACATTTAAAGACATTAAAGAAAGCATCATTGTATTGAAAAGTTATTATTCACAACTTGCATAACACATTTTTGTTAAATGTCTAGTTTCAGGGTTTGTGTTATATGCATACACTGTTTGGCAGGTTGAACCTTTATACAGATGTTTCTATATACATTTGAGCCTGTGTCACATCTTATAAAAGTTTTTGTTTCATTGAAAGCCCTCAAAAAACACACCCCAATAGCCCCCTAAAACCTATTAACTTAATACTGACACACAAAACTATGTACACCTTCAAATATTGAAATTGTACCCTCCTAATAGGAACAAAAAACTGACAGCCACACGCCTAGACTTGAATTAACCTAAAAGAAAGGTCATATATGCTAAGATGCATAGTGCAGCCTGTGCTTCTACTAAGTGCTAATTGGTTTTGTCTTATCTTTTTAGCTCTCCCAGCGGGAAAGACACTGAATGCTTTTAGAGAAGTTTATCTACTTTGGGGAAAACCCTGAATGCTTTCAGAGAACATTATGTCTAAGCCAGTTTCTCTTTTTTTTATTTTTTCCTCATCGAATCACTCTCCACCAGACTGTAGCCAGTTTCTCTTTATCATATTGTCTCCATGAAGACACGAGAAGCAGGCAGCCAGTTTCTCTTTATCAGATTGTTTCCATGGGAACATGAAGACCAGCTGCAGAAGTATTACTGAGATTACATATATTTGCTAGGGGAGAAAAAGCCTCATAATATTGAATGTTCTTTTTCGTTTACTTGCTCTCTCCCAAAACTTGGGAATGAGGAAAAGCACATTGATTTTTCTTTTATAATGCTTTTTAACCAGGCTTTTTTATACATTGCAGTGCCTACATTTCTTAAAACTGAACAAGAGAAAGAGAGAAGGGAGAAAGAAAAGAGAGATTAAAAAAACAGCAGCACCTGTTTGCAATCCCAGAAATAACTGAAAAAAATTTAATTTATAGCATGTAAAGTAAACCACATGCCAAAAACTTGGCACTATTTAAGAAAAAATCTTTACTTACAATTAACATTCTCCATCCTCTTGCCCTCCCCAAAGCACTTTTCTGAACATTTAATGTCATGAAGTAGGGCATATACTTTGAACATTTAATGTCATGAAGTAGGGCATATACTTTACAGACCCCCAGAAGTCCAACAAACTCTGAAAAAGTCCAGTACTTCCACATTTTGTTGTTCTGTCATGTTTCATAAATATAGTTATTGCATTGTAATCCCATATTAAGTTACTGGTTTTATTACTGTTCATCTCCAAAACCCTGTTTCTGCTTCATTTCCAATGTACTGTCAATTCTTCTAGTCAACTCCCATGCTCTCTCTCTCTCTCCAACATTTTCCATTGAAAATTTTGAAAAGGTTTCACAGGTACAGTCCTATGGTCTTTATTACCAGAAGAACAATAAGCATAATCTCCTTCTGTTTCACAGCTAACTTTTTGTTGGACAAACCTTTGTATTTCCTTTTTAGCATGGACTTCATCAAAAAATGATTTTGTTCCTCCAGGGAAGAATACCTTGAAAACAGCTGGGTACAGCAGTTTGAGTCTCACACCTGTTTCTCAACATTCCATGAATAGTGGAATAAAATTGCCCCTCTTCTGTCTGGTGTACAATAAATAATCATTCTCCACAAACACTCTGCTGTCTCCCACTTCTAGTACTTTGTCCTTCTGCCACAGTTTTGTCAGAATCAACTCCTTCTGCTGGTAGGATTGCATCTTTATTATTAAAGGTCTGGGTTGCTTTCTTATAGCCAGGTTTGGAGCATATGCCCAATGTGCTTTTTCAACTAACAACTGCTGTGGAATACCAGTCCAGTTGCTTATTTGTGCTTTCATAAATTTAATGCAATCTAGTCCTTCAAGCTTCTCTGGTATAGCTGAAAATATCAGGTTTTCCCTACGTGCTCTGTCCTCTAATTATGTTATTTTTCTAAACATCTCTTCTTGAGCAATCTCATATTCAGCCAGCCCTTTCTTTATATCGACCTTTGAATTTTGTAGCTTTATCATCTCACCTGAATATCTGCTTAAAGCTTCTTAGATTTTTTTCCAGCCTTTTGTTGTTTGTGTTGATATATTCCATCAGTGTTTTAACCAGGTCTGTATGTGGTTGTCTTGTATCTTCCTATAGGTTACTGGAAGTTATGTCTGAAGGTATGCTTTGCTTTTTGCTGAGCAGCTGCAGAACTCTCCCCAGTCCGCTTTTCTTCATCACTTTTTGTAGCTGCTTTTTTCCAGGTCTTCTGTATTTCTTTATTCCTGGCATCCAGGCAGTGTACTTACTAGCCAGTTACTGAAATGTACCCATAAATACAAGTCTACTGGAGTTCTCTTTTCATGCTGGGAGAGCTAGAAATAAGTTTTTGCTCAGTGTGCAGCCATCTTGGAAGTCTGTGCTGGGAGGTTTTAATAAATGTTTCTGAACTGCCTTAGCATAAATTATGGACCTGCTGATGTCTTTTGTGATTGGTGTTTTAGAGGTATAGTGTTTACTAAGCATAGGCTGATATGAGAGGTTTGCATTCATGTTTCTTAAATATTTACCTCTTTCACAGGTTGTACTGGTATTCCGTAGCAGCAGTGAGTAGTTGGTAAGCATAAGATAGATATTACACTGCCTTAGATCACATAATGAGCTACAGTACTGCCTTAGATCACATATTGAGCTACAGTACTACAACATGAAACAGAAAATACTGAGCCTCAACTCCCTCAAAATCTATTTCCCTGACAATATTGTCATCCCCAGAGAGAAGCAGTGTGGGGAGTTGTGCAGCCACTAAGTGCCATTATTGGTGTTTGTCCCCGTCTCTCTTACAATGTGACTTTGGCATTAATTATATTAGTTAAAGGGGGTAAGTGCGCAGACTGTTGAATCATATTACCAGCAGGTGGAGAACTAGAGATGGTTGTTACACTTGAGTGTTAGCGGGAGACAACTGTAGTAGATCCTGAAGAGTTATGGATGAAGTAGTAAGTAATTTAGCAGTACATGATGAAAAGACAGAATTAGACTATATTGTATAAAGCAGTAATGATTTCACACAACTACTTTATAGAGTTACAACTCCAGATACTTATATACATCATGAGTATACAAAGCCAAGCAGGCAGTGAAATGCTGTACCTTTAGGTTATACCACAGAATGAAGATTGAGCAGCAGCACTGAACTGCTAATGCTATGTAGCTAAATTTTAGGGTCAGGGGTGCTGGGTGCCAAACATAGCATCAGGGGTTATTTATCACAGAATGATCACCAGTTATGATAGAAATGCCAACTTTGTACAGCTGATTTGTCAAGTTACAGATGTTTGCACAACTCGGGATACTTTCACACACCACAGAGCAGCCACTGGAGGCATTAGTCACAATAGCTATAGCTTGTAAAATCAGAACAGTCACTAAGCAGTAACTTTCAGTATGGAATTAGTGCATGCACCACAACTATTTCTTGGCAGATGTTCCTAAATAATACATTCAGTTAAAGAATACAGTAAACTCTGGGCACAGTAGCTTTAGTCTCTAAAAGTAGAGTAGTCAGTAACGCTGAACAGGACTGTACTGCACCCATCATAGCAATTTCTATGCACTGGTACTTACAGATAATACACTGCATACTAGTAGAATTACAGCAAAATTTCAGTTTAACCAAATGCTTGATTGTGCAAACAGTAACAATGAGAGGAGCAGTACACCATGCACTACAAAAAGTACAAGAAGAATTAAGCAAGGCTTGCCAAGAATGATGAAAAGTAGTGATTTGGCTTTTGGCTACTACCTGCGTACTACTATGATCTCACCCCAACAATGGGTTCCTGATATTTTGGTTTCAATATCAGAAAAATATATTCTGAGTAGCAAAGGTCACAGCCTGGAACCCTGTGGTACCCACACTGTTTACTTTCATACTTTCTGAGGACATGTCTGCTACCTTACATGTGTGTCATAACCCTTAGTCTATTTGCTATCCAGCTAACTATGTAGGGATTGATTTGGAGTGCATTTAAATTGTTGATAATGCTGGCATGTTATATAGTATCAAATGCTTTAGCAAGGTCAAGGTATGTTGTATGGACAACATGGCCACTGTCCATGGCTTGCATTACCCTTTCTCAAAAAAAAATTGTCAGATTGATTTGACAAGGTCTTCCCTTAAAGTGAAACTACTGGGAGTCCGGTCTTGTAAGATCTTTTTTTATTTATTTATTTATTTATTTTTTTTGTAGCATTGTTTGTTAGGTCTGTTAACCCATTCCATGGCCTTGCAGATGAGGCTTGTCAACCTGATTAGTCTGTAATTCCCAAGTTCAGTGGTGAGGCCGCACTTTTAAAGTGGTAACACAACTGCTGTACTCCAAACTGGGGGGACAAAGTCAGTGGTTAAACTCAGGTTGAATAGTTTCTGGGGTGGGTCCACCAGTGCATGTTTATTGCTCTTCAGCAGTCTCCCTGGTGTGTTATCTGGTCCCATAAAGTATGTATTTTTGATGTTTATCATATTGATCACTGCTGCAGTAGCCTTTATATGGGTTATATTCTGGAAAGGATAGAATAGCTGGCCTGTTTCCAAAACTTTACGGCACCTTCTATGCACACAAACTATCAGACATCTCAAGCTGGGCTGACTAACAGACAAGTTTGGGTGCCAAGCCCTTCATAGCTTTTTTGTGGCTGAAGAGTATTCTTCTCTGAGGCTTTCAAGGCTCGACTGTCAGCTTCGTACTGTTCCTTTGCTGGGCAGATAAGTTCCCTTTGGAGGGAACCTTCTATTTTCTAAATGTTTGTGTTTTATCACTTTCCTCTTCAGAAAAGTTATTTTAAAGCCTGGAGTTTTGTGTTTAATGGTCTATTACGAAACTGTGTCATACTTTAAATGGGAGCACTCTTTTTTTCCTGTCAGTTTAAAAGTTGAGTAAAGTAACTGAATTTTTTTTCCTGTGGAAAAATTACATTTATTTTACTTTTTGGGGACTGTCAAAGTGCTTTTTACAGTGTTTCTGTGAAAAAAGTGGCTTTTAAAGACGTGTACTTTTACCAGCATTTGCAACTTGTCTTACACAGGAAAGAGGCATCAATTTTGGCTTCACTATGGAACAGACTACCAGTTCCATGGTCGGTCCTTCTTCCAGACACACACAGAAAAAGTTAGGCGAACAACCTTTGATACCAAAGCAGGCTAGCAATTTGCTTCAGTCACAGGTGAGCAACCCTGCTGTTGCAATTTGTACCTCAGACCAGTCATCTTTACCCTGGATCCCTGTGGTGTAGCACCTACAGCACATGTCCTCTGCGGGTGTTGGGGGTCACCTTAATGGAAAAGGGAGACAAACTCTTGTTGGCACTGGGGGGAAGGAAAAGGAAAGCCTTCCCCATTGTGTCAGAATGCTATGCCCAATTGCCCATCCCTTAGTAAGCTGCACTGTCAATAGCAACATGGTTGGCCTCATTTTTCGTTTCAGAAAGAAACACAAAAATAAGTATATGTCTATTCCTCCTCCTATTTCCTTAGACAGGCATAGTTTGAGTCTCACTCAGGGTTTAATTCAGGCTATTGATCCTGCTTATAAAATAAATTCTGGTAAAATAAAGAGGGATAGCTCTTTTCTTGAATAGATTCAAGATTCTGAATCTGAACAGGAAGATAAAGGGACAGGTGCAGGGTTTTCTTCATAGATTTCTGATGCAGACTGGGGAGAGCTCAGTTTCTGGCAGATGTTGGAGGTATGATGGGGAAGAAGAATGCAACTAGGAACATATGTTTTGGGTAATGAGTTGGTAAATTTAAAAATTCCCTGCAGACTACTCTGTCAGAAATGCTAGGTGAGCAAATTGGTGCAGCTAAGAAAACTTTTTTTTTTTTTTTTTTTGAGCTGTGATACAGGATCTGAATTGTCTAGACATAGTAAGGCCTGCTGAAAAACAATTGGTAGAAAATGGAAATCAAAGTCCTAAATCAACCATATTAAAATAGTAAATATAGCAACGGAAAAAAAATGGAAGTGTGATCTTTAGAAAAGGGTAGGAGCAAATTACATAGGACAAAATGAGAATTGTGGGAACAATACATGCAGAATAATGTTTTGGAGGAGAAATGAGATTTAAGGGAAGGCAGGGATTGAATGAGCTCTGTAATGTTCAGTTGACAATGATTATAGAAGATTACATGTGATGTATAATGTTTGTAACTGAAAATGTCTATGGTTTGTTTTCATTTATACAAATGTATGATTGTCTATGTCAAAAGTGATAATTCAATAAAGATATTTGTTTTTAAAAAAGCAGTAATTGTAAGGAAAGCAGTTTTTTTTATTAATATTTTATAAATATTTCCTGCAGTCGGGTGATGTCTAAAGACATGCAGGTAGGTGCGTGCGTGAATGGGTGTGCCTTCTTTGAAGGTTGGTCGTCGGGCTGGCAACTTGGCACCATAAAAATCCACTGACAATCATTAGTTCCGCTGTGATGACTCCTAACCGGGAAAAGCCGAAAAACTTGCATTTTATAAATATTTCCTGATTTGATTTGTAGGTTATATACTAAAGTAGTTAGGTATAGTATGCAGTCAGACATATTTTTATGTGAGATGAGGGAATTTTATCATTCACTGCTGTTGTATATATTAGTGATATTAAATTATTTTTGTATGGTAGTAATGTGTCTGGCTTTATACTGTAGTAAAACAAGATAAATGCAGGAAAGAATCAAGTTAAAGTTAATGTAATATTATTTTGGGCTGCAGAGGAATGGGGATGTAAAGGTTTATTGATGGCATTATATATAAAATTAAAGTTAAAAGATAATATATTTCCCCTATTTTTATAGAGGTGGATATCTAGATTAATGTTTGTAGTTTAAACTATAGACATGATTTTATAGGCAGATAAGTTTCAAAATAAGATAAAATGAAAAAAGCATGGAAAATGAATTTTTCTTGCACTTGCAAAGTTGCTAGCTGTTTCCCCCCCATTAACCTCTGCTTTTAGCCAGAGACAAGGAATCTGCAGATGCAACCAGTTAATCCAAACTGTGAGTACAGTATATGAATTTTAAAAGGATATCAACAATCAGTTCAGTGAAAATTAAGTTTGAAAGTGTCTGAAGCAAATATTTATAGGGCAGATTGGTCTGATGAGGGAGATGATTTTTCTGAGCTATGATACAGAATCAGAATTGCCTAGGCATGGTAAGGCCTTGCTGTGTCTAATAATAGTGGCTGCCAAAAAATCAGTTACTAGAAAATGGAAATCAAAATCTAAACCAACTGTACTAGAAGTACTGAATATAGTAACAGAGGTAAAACAACTAGAACTGAGATTTTTAGAAAAGGGTAGGAGCAAATTACATAGGAAAAAATGGGAATTTTGGGAACATTACATACAAGGGAGGAATGAGTTTTAAAAGGCATCAGGACTTATATGAGGTACGTAATGTCTGACTGAAAATGATTGGGTATAAGTGATGTATAATGTTTGCAACTGGGAGTGTCAATATGGTTTGTGGTGTAAAATGCTTACAACTAGGATTGTGTCTGTGGTTTGTTTAAATGTATGTTTGCCTATGTAGTAAGTGTGATGGTTTAATAAAGATGTTCCTTGTTTAAAAAAAGGCAGGAATTGGATAATTTATGTAATGCTGCTTAGGTTATGTGATATATAGCAATATATGTGAAGTAAAATGTTTGTTAATTACAGTGTGATTACTTTTATATGAATGCAAATTTTCCTATGTCACAAGTGATAATTCAATAAAGGTGTCTGAAAAACAAAAAAGTAACTGTCTCCAGAGTAGCCTTAGCAGTACACTTTATTGTAATGCATTACATTCTTTTTTTAATTGTAGCCAGTGCAGTCTTTTTTTAATACCTTTATTGAATTATCATTTGTGAGACAGCAAACTTACAGGTATATAAAACTAATTGGGCCATATTAACAAGTCCAGATTTGCAGACCTTGCACATTACATGTATTGTTATACAGCCTATAATGTAAGCAACCTTACATAAATTATTCAAATCCTGTCTTCTCTTAAATCTTTTTCTTTCTCCAAAACATTGTTCTGCGTGTATTGTCCCACAATTTCCATTTATTCTTTGTAATTTGCTTTGCTCCCACCCTTTTCTGAAGATCCAACTTCCTGTTCTTTTATCTGCATTACAATGTTCACTACTTCAAATATAGTTGGCTTCGATTTTGATTTCCATTTTCTAGTAATTGATTTTTTTGGCAGTGGCTAGAATTAAACTAAACAAGATCTTACAATGTGTAGACTTTGATCTTGTACCCCAGCTCTTTTCCTTAGTTACACTCTTTTGCTCACACAGTATACCTGGCAGAGTGCTGTGTAGGGAATTTGTAAAGTCTGCCAACTCGTTACACTTACCAAAAAAATGCTCCTACTTGCCTCTTTCTTCCCCATCACACCTCCAACATTTGCCGTCTACCTGAGGAAAAATTCTTAGGAGTCTGATCTAGATATAAAAAGTATCTATACAAACACTTTCAAGCAAAAATCCTAAATCATCTAGATTTTGTTAGATATTCTGGGAGATTTACATATGTCCTCCCATTGTTTTCTGACTTCTTCTGATTGATTCCTGCAGTTATTGTGTAGTGTTTTACATACCATACTAAATTTTTTTTTAAACAGCAGATTATATTCTAGATTCAGCCAATCAATCCCTGATAAGTCAATCAGTGGCCTGCAATCCAAATGTCTTCTTAGCCTCTTCCCATTCTGTTACCTTTCATTATTTGTTCCCAATACCTTGTTTCCTTTGACCCCTTCCTCCAGTAAATTCCAATCCCCTCTTGTCTATTCTCTGTACTCCAATTTGTAGTCCTCTCTATCAGCAGAATGTTTCTTCGTTCTTGTGCTGGCTTAGTTCTTAATATACTTTCTGGTACTTTATGAATATAATATTCTGTACTGTTCTCCTAAAGGATCTGCATCCAAAATCCCATTGTTTCCTTATTTCTTAAATTACCCCCATGCTTCATCATCCCTTTCCACGTTGAATTGTAGCTTTCTACTTGTGTTATGTGTAAGAACCTTAACTGTGTAGCTCTAAAATATCCCTCTCTAGAGGAGGCAGTACCTGTCCCGAGTCTAACCTTTGATTACTGGCAAAAATAAACCACCCTGCTGGACCCCTAGCATAAATAGGCTATTCACAAAGAAAGGAAAAAAAATCCACTCCAAAGCCAAGAAGGAACAGTCAGATATCCACTAGTATTCTTCTTCTTCTTTTGGCTTTTTCCCAGTTAGGGGTCACCACAGCGGATCACCTGTCCGCTCATGATTGCTATTGGAGTTTTTATGGTGTCGAGTTGCCAGCCCGGTGCCCAACCTTCCACAGAAGGCACACACATACACGCACTCATGCCTAGGGCCAATTAAGAGTGTCCAATCCACCTACAGCATATCTTTGGGATATGGGAGGAAACCAGAGCACCCGGTGGAAACCCATGCGACCACAAGGAGGACATGCAGACTCTGCACAGAAGGCACCCCAGCTGAGAATCGAACCGGAGAACCTCTTGCTGTGAGGTGGCAACGCTAACCACTGCACCACCGTGGCCACCCAAAGATATCTACTAGTATAAACAAACAAATTTAGAGAGCTGGTCAAATCTGCCAAAGCAAAGTATGAGGCAAAATAGCCTCCCAGGTGAAAGATGACCAAAAGACTTTTTAAATTATGTTTGTAACCTTGTGGAAAATGCTTAGCGATGTGCAGAGTTAATCATGAATGACAAAATGCTTACACCCAACCTGAAACAGCAAATCTGTTGGCCAAAAGGTTCAGTTCAGACCCCCCCCTTCCAATCACCTCCTACAGCACCCAAAGAAATACCTGCAACCTTCACCTTGCTGGTCATTATGATAAAACAGATCCTTACTGTGCTTGCTAAAGTTGGTCCTGGCGGCATTCCAAGATGCTTCTTAACTTAAAACAGAATCTATCAGACCACTAGAAACCCACTTTAACCACAGCCTTCAGACGAGCTTTATCCCAGAGGAATGGAGAACTGCAACACTCGTCTCTCTGCACAAGGGGAGCCCATCAACTGGCCTAAGGAACTACAGACCTGTAAGCTTGACCAGTCTTATCTGTACAGCCATGGAGAGAATTAAAGACACAGGAACTCTCTAAAAACTGGACCAGACCAAATTTGGCTTTGCCAGAGGGAGGTCTTGCCTGCTGAATCTGGTGGATTTCTTTGCAAAAGTCACCAGGACCATGGATGAGGGTAAAAGGGTACACACCACTTACCTAGACCTGGCCAAAGCTTTTGGCACAATTACCCATTTGAGGATAGTAGATAAACTTACTGAGTTAGGCATAAACCCCTACATCATGCAATGGATAGCCAAGTGGCTCATTCAAAGGACACATGTCCGGATAGGTGAATCCACATCTGATAACGAACCCTTTACTAACAGTGTCCCACAGGGCTCACTATTGGGATCCCTCATGTTTTGGCAATCAATTCAGAGAAGTATATACCAATGTTGGAGGCCTCTGGCTCACCATTTTCAATGACTGTAAGCTGGGACCCATTATTGAATCCCCAAACATCCTACAAACGGATCTAAAAATGACAAACAACTGGTGCCAAAACCATGGTCTGAGACTAAATGCTAAAAATGCGTAATCATACCCATCAGTAAATTGGATATTCCTGCAAATTAGAATATTGATAGCACACCCATAAAGTAGAACCAGTGGTGAGGGACATAGGAACACAGATAGTAACCTAAACGTCGACCACCAGGTAGCTATGGCAGTGAGGAATCCTTCTGTGTGGCTCAACTTATGAATAAAGGCATGGCATCAAAGTCAAAAGGAAGTCCTAGTGCCATTATACTTGGTGTTTTCATCTTCAGTGCTCCCTTTTGCATGTACCTAACCAGGCACTTACACCAGTTGGAGCGGCCCCAGAGTTTTCTCACTAAAAAAATACAAAATGTAAGACACATATTTTATGCAGACTTACTGACTAAAGACCCTATCCCTTTAATCCATCTCATATTGTTTATTGAGAGGGGACTTGCACCTGGCCTACAAGATATTCTCTGATCTAGCCCTGATAAACATGTTACATATTCGCAAGAAAAATTATACAAGGGTTATGCATTCCATGGACATGAACCTTATTTGTGACTCTAGCAGAATTTGCCGGAGAGACAGATTTGTATCCCAATGGCTACCTTATCTATGGATCGATAAAACAAAGTCTGTCCCTCACTCTTGTCAAAAGAATTTAGGTAAATGGAAGGGGAACCTTAAATTCACTTCTGAGGTACTACTCATGTCCCTTATCGACGGAGGCAGTCTGTAAAATGACTTGGGGCTCCAACACCCAAAGACCCACTACCCTGATACTACCCCATCCCATACCTGGGGAATTATATTGTCATATCCTGGGTATTATTGGCTAGGCTTGTAAAGGCTCTTGTGACATTAACATAGTAATCACTTTTAAACCTATGAACTTATAAACAGAGAAGGCCTCAAAAGGACAGAGCTTCCAGGCAAAGGCCATCACCAACAGATCAAGGCAATGGACCTCTGAAATACCCAGGTAAGAGAGTTCTAGGTCACAGCCCCCAGCCAGAGCACAATTATGATTCTCTGTCCCTCTACTTCACCCTCCCACTACCACCCCAAAACTAGTAGGAAGACTGTCTCTCTTCCTCCAGAACCGGACCAACTTTACCTCAGATCAGTGGGTTCTAAATATTATTGTATATAGTTACAAACACACTTTCATAGAGCCCTTAGTATGCTCAGGTTCCCCAGATATACCCCCAAGTCAAAAAACTCAGGCTTTTGAACAGATATTGTGTTCTCAGAGAGTGGTGGAGCCATTTCCAGAGGAACAAAAAGGGAAAGGCTTTTACTCAAGGTTATTCCTAGTCCCAAGAAAAGAAGGATCTTGGCTCCCTATCCTGGACATCTAGATTAAACCAATTCCTCAGGATACCAAAGTTCAAAATGCTGGCACTTCAATAGACCTAAAGGATGCCTACTTACACATTCCTATTCAAAATTCGCACCGAAGCTTTCTTCATTTTCGAGCAAGCTCCTGTCGCCATCAGTTTTCAGCTCTGCCCTTTGGGTTTTCTGCTGCTCCACATGTTTTCAAAACATGCTTGGCACCGGTCATCACTTACTGCAGAACCAAAGGGGTCCAGATTTACCCGTACCTGGATGATTGCCTAATATAAGCAACCGACATTCCAAAGATCAACAAAGATCTGAAATTCACCCAGAACCTTCTGACTTCTCTGGGGTTCACTGTAAACCTCAAGAAATCCAGCCTGGTCCCATCCCAACGGATAGTCTCCTGGGAGCCCTCCTGGGCTCTTCCCTCCAGAGAGCCTTCCTCCCCATAGACAAGGTCACCTATTTAACCAGTTACTTCCTACAGATACAGGAAAATCAAAGCATCACAGCCAAGGAATTCCTGAGAGCACTGGGGTTCGTGGCATCCTAAATTCTCATGGTACCCCTAACCAGGCTGCACATGAGGAAGCTGCTGTGGTACCTGAAGAGTGTGTGGTGCCAGAGCTCTGTCACTGGATGCCCTAATACCCTTGATACCTTGCCTCAAGCAGGAGTTCACATGGTGGGCACAGGCTTGTACCCAAAATCAGGGCCTTCCTTTCAGATTCTTTCCCCAGGGCCAAATCCTAACCACAGATGCCTCAGAGACAGCTTGGGGGCACATAACCAAATCTCCAAATTCAAGGATTATGGCACGCTCAACACAGGAGGAGGCACATAAATTGGAATGAACTTATGGCAGTACAAAATGCTTTACTGACTTTCAAGGGCAAATGGGACCCAGGGGTCCTAGTAATCCAGACAGACAGACAGCACCACAGTCATGTGGTATATAGAGAGGGAAGTGCACATTCCTACCCTCTGTGCCATCTAGCCATGTGAATATGGGAGAAAGCAGAATCTCTAGGCCTGCACCTCATGACACAATACCTGCCGGGTGAAAAGAATACCCTGGCAGACCACCTCAGCAGGGATCTGGCAGGCCCCTACAAATAGCATCTCCATCAAGAAGTTTTCCGCACAATAATGGGGGGTACCCCATGTGGACATATTTGCAAACAAGGACAATACTCACCTGTCCCAGGATAAGGCAGACATCTACATGGAGAACAGATGCCGTCTCCTTCCCTTGGACACAACTCTTCATTTATGTCTTTCTACCATTACACCTGTTGCCTGTAGTGCTTTAGGGAGGAGGGCCCAAAGGCCATCCTGATAGTACCAGACTGGCCCAGGTAACACTGGTTCCCTTCTCCTACTCGAGCTCACCAGTCAAACACCTATGATGTTAGATCAGAGGGTGGACCTCCTCACTCAGAATAAGGGGAGGATTGTGCACCCCAACCTTCAGACTGTCAGCCTGGTTTATTCTACAGTGCCATACTGCACCTCCAACTTGAATCAGCAGGTACAGACCATTTTAAGAGTCTAGAGAGCCTAGAACCAAAAAATCTTACTCAGCCAAATTGAAAAGATTCTCGGTTTGGTGCCAGAAACACTGGCTTCAGACAAATTCTGCTAGCATCCCTAACATTGAGTACCTGGCCAGCCTAGTGGAGAAAGGTCTCTCTTACTCCTCCATCAAGATACATACCTCAGCCATCTCTTCCCACATGCCTAGTCTAGTCATCCTTCAATTTATTCTCACCCTTTGCTGAAGCAATTTCTTAGGGGAGTTATTCACATTAAGCCCCCCAGAAGGAAACCCACCCTTTCTTGGGACCTAAACTTTGTCCTAGAAAAGTTAACTTTGCCTCCTTTTGACCTTGTAGCCTTGTTTGTTTGTGTCTTTCGGCTTTTCCCGGTTAGGGGTCTCCACAGTGCAACTCCGGTCCGCTAATGATTGTCAGTAGAGTTTTATGTGCTGGCTTGCCAGGCCTAATGCACAACCTTCAATGAAGGAATGCCCATTCACGCATGTCGCCACACAGAAGACGCTCTAACTGAGAATCGAACGGGCAACGTCTAACTGTGAGGTAACAGTGCTACCACAGCACCGCCATTGCAGTGACCCTGTAGCCTTGTACCACATTAAATTTTCTTAACTGGAAAACAGCCCTACTACTGGCCATCACCTTGGCCAAGAGGGTCTCAGAATTGCAGGCCCTAATGGCAGTGGAATCTTTCATTATCCTCCATAAAGACAGGGTCTCCCTCCAAACTAATCCTTCCTTCATACCTAAGGTGGTCATTAATGTGCATCTGAATTAGGCCATTCATCTTACCTACCTTCTTTCTCGACCCTCAAAACAGAGGGGGAAGATTGCTGCACTCTCTGGATGTTCATAGACTTCTATGCTTTTACCTGGACAGGACAAAATTGCTGAGGAAAACAGACTAGCTCTTCATTACTTTTGCCCCAGGCTCAAAAGGAAAACCAGCTTCCAAGCCGACTATTTCCAAGTGGATTTCCCACTGCATCTCTTTCTGTTTACACCCATCATGGCAAAAAGCCCCCTGATTTGATTAGGTTACATTCTACTAGGGCCACAGCTACTGCTATAGCATTTCTCAAATGGGTTTCCACTAACAACATCTTGGAGGCAGCCACTTGGTGTTCTGTGCATACCTTCACTAAACACTACTCCCTGGCAACCCTTTCCAAGTGTAGAGCAGGTTTTACATCTGCAGTCCTGCAGGGAATCCTCTCTTCTCTTTAATCTCCTTTTCACCCTCTCTAAATCTTTGGGGATCTTCCCAACAGTCAGGACTGCAACAGTAAAACACGAAGAACATAGTGCAGTTGTGTACACTTACCATAAATGTAGCTGTTAGAGTGTACTCACTGTTGCAGTCTTCTTTCCTTCCCACCTACCCTCTCATCCTACTAGGTGGGCTAGTAGAATCAACCAAGGACCCTACACCTCCCAACCCTGGTTTGGGTCCACTCTATCTTGTCCTACCATAGGTATGCTTGGGGCCTTCTTGGATCCACACTAACTTGGTCCTTCAAGGGTACACTTGGGAGCTCCTTCTGAGCGGATCAAGAAAATAACTGAAGTGATGACTCGGGCTGGCTCCCTTTATACCTGAATGTACTAACATCAGTAAGGGTGTCTGCCAGCCCGGGAGGTGAAAACAGTTTTCTCTGGTAGTCGGGCTGGCCAAGGGCTTTCATAAATATGAGAGAAGTAACAGAGAAAAGAGGATACCTTTGCCTGGTTCTTCTGTTCAGACCCAAGTTATCAAGAAGAACCCTCCTACTTTGATTTTTGCCTCGAATCCCTCATGTATCTTTCTAATTATCCGTAGGAAATGCCAATTCTTCCATTGCCATACTCAAAATCCAAGCTTATTCTGTCAGGTGCCTTCTGTGCATCAAGACCCACCAATAACAGTGGTATTTTCTTGGATTCTACTTCCCTTTGGATTGACATTGTTCTGTTAATGTTGTCAAATGTTTGCCTCCCCTCCACAAGAGCACAGTGGTCCATAGCTATCAATTTTGGCATCACCTTTGCCACTCTTTTAGCCATTATAGACATAAACACTTTATAATCATGGTTTCAAATTGAAATGGGCCTATATGTAGCTGGATCAGATGTATCTTTAGCATCTTTTAGGTATTACAGATGATTTACTATCAAAAACACGAAAATCACTTACCCAAACAGTGATTGATTTCTGTGACAAATAACGTAGACTCATACATATTAATTAGGTTGTATGGTCGGCGCAACAAAGTCGACAGTTTCTGTCGATCATACTTTGTAAATCTCCCATTTACAGCCATGCTGTGAGTCCCTGCCCTGTGTACATCCTTCTAAATGGACATGCACACGAACATCGACATTCCGACTGTCGCTGCTACCATGTTCGAGGCAGAGGCCATCGTGCATGTCAATGTCGACCTTTTGACTGTAAACCATTACAGACACCACAGTCTTTTTCCAGGAGGATGCCACATCCCCTCCTTTTAAAATGCTGTTAAACAAAACCTTCCAGATCTTTATCACTTTCTTCCCTTTTAGCGTCTAAACTTTTACAGGAATAATATCCATTTCTGGAGATTTTCCTGTAGTTTTTTTTATCACCACTTTTATCTCATCTCCTATCTTAACTTGTAGTTGGTTTACCTCATCTACCTCTGACCTTGGCATATTTAAGTGTACTATAAACATTTCCATTTGTGCTTTTTCTTGATTCACCCACTTGTCTGCTTTATGCAAATGTTCATAAAATTTCCAAAAACTGTCTCTTAACACCTCTACAGAATCTTTGATTATTTTTCTTGTTATATGCTCCCTATGTTTAACAACCCTTTCTACTTTCTCTCGCCTAAGTCATTGTGCCAGAAATTGTTCTGTTGTGGAGTTATCAAAAAACAGTTGCTTAACAGCAGTCTTTATAAACTCACGCATGTTACCCAGGTACTCCCTTAGTTTCAGTTTAGCCCTCTGCAATTGTGCCCCCTCTTGTTCTGTGAGATTCCTTTTATTTTTGTAGTACTTTATCCTTTGTCAGCCCCTCTAAATAATTATTACTTCTTAACCAGATCTCTCGGTTTTATTTCTACCCCATTTTTAAACTCCACTTTCATTTTAACCCAATCACTAGATATAACTTCTGGAGTACTTTCTGTCTTTTCTAATAATTCCCTGATAATTTTCATTACCCTTTCCTTAAATTCTTCTCTCTCTGTCTCTGAAGGTGGGGAATCACCAGTGCCTCATCTTTATTTCATTACCCTGCATTTTTATCTTGATATTTATTGGCACATGATCTGAAGTAGTTATTGAATGTGTATCAACGTTTTCAATTAAATGAACCTGTTGCTGTGAAATAGAATTTCTGTCAAGTGTAGCCCACTTATTGTACCTTGGGGAATAATATGTAAATTCTTAGAATTTCTACTACTGAATTCACTGAATTTCACGTCGTTCATGCTAAATATTTTTACAGCCTTCGTCAGAAATCTACCCCCTTTTGTTGCATTTTCCCTTCTGGGCTCCCAGATACATCCTCATTGTTGCAAATCCAATTTGAGTCCCCATTTATAAATAAAGATGTCTGCTAAAGCTGATTATTTCTCCCAAAATTTTTTAAGCTCCAAAATATAATTTTTAGGTAGAATATAGATAATCCTCATCCCTTGCCCATACCCTTTACTACTACATATCTGTCATTATGTTTTTTTCTTTTTTCCTCTTTTATCACTATTTGAGCTCCTGTAGCAATTAATATAAGTATTCCTGCTTTTCTTTGTCCCTGATATTCTGAAGACTATCCATCCTGAAATCCATCCTTTATCAATTTCACATGCCAAGTTCTTTCCTACCATAGCTCTTTGCACTTCACATTTCTTAACAAATATTTTTTTCTTTTTGTCTATATTTGTGAATCCATTGACATTCTAAGATAACATGGAAAGTGTCGCCATTATGGTAAGAAGTCATTACTCCTACCTATTATATATGGCAGCTTTTTAAATATCTATTTTCAGGTTTTATGATACATGCACCCATTAATGTTTGGCAGGTTAATCCTGTGTACGTTTTTTTTCCTGTCAGTAACATTGGAACCTATGTCACATTTTGCACTACTTTTTATTTCAATAAAAACCCGCAAAACAACCCCCAGAGCACTCCCATAACTGTAACTTAATAAAAATATGCACATAACTATGTACATCTTTAGATAATTGTTTAACCCTAGTAGGTACACATACTAAACCTAGAGTACTTGATAATAGTTTTCACTCTTACTCACAAACACTGGCTAATCTACAGTGTATGTACTGTACCTGTGTACTATATGTATTCTACCTATGTTCCAAATTTCAGCTGTATACCACAAATCTATTAATTACCTTTATTTTTTAATTAAGATTTTCTTATTTGTTCTCTCCACTGTAACTGTCGATGTGCTGCATACCACTGTAAAAACATGTCTATTGTAATTTGTGCGCATACTGATCATGTCTAAATATCTAAATGTATCTGTAATTTCTCTATGTAGAGCTTTTGTCCCCGGGCCTCTGCTGCAAAAGTGCCTTTTCGGTTCAGTCAGACACCCCTGGTTAACAAATGTAAAATAAATAACCCTCTTAATAGGAATATTTGTGCCAAATAGACAGTTGCTAACACATGCCCTAGTTAACCTGAAATTGAGGTTATCCATGCTAAGACTCGTACTATTGCCTGCATTTCTACTTGTACTAATTGGTGTCTGTTCTTTTTTTATCTTTATCCTTCAACCCCAATGTGAAAACTACGTGTATACTTTCACAATTCATTAACTTTTAGCCCTGAAGGAAACCAGCATTCTGTGTTTCATTGCCTTATCAGCTTGCCTCCATGGAAAATTAATAGAAAAAAGAAAAATGTAGACCTCTGTTACAGCCTGAAAGATGAATTGAAATGTTTATTGGTAAAGAAAAGCTTTTCATTATATTTGGTATTCTATTTGTTTCCATTTAAACTTTATTAGATTAATCCAAGGGTCTTAATCCAGACATTCACCTATGCCAAAGTAAGAGAAAAGATATCTGCTTTACATACATTATGATCTGTGTACTTTTACACCCCATTCCCCATCACAGCAATCCAATATTATAGCCTATTAACTTGAACCTGCTTTTGTCTAGCTTTTCTTCTCTTTTTGCAGTGTAATGCTTACATTTCTTAAACCCAAAAAGAAGAGAGATGAAGAAAATAAAAAGCCTCAAAAAAGAAGACAATGAAGAAAAAAAGCATCTGTTTACTTTAATAACTTGATCACACATTACTATAACATATGCACTTTATATTGTGAAAAGTTTTATGGAAATACTGTTGAGAACAAAAATTATTTTACTTGTTTACCTTTTTCTCCTGCTTCCCCTCCCTCCAGAGTCCTTCCAAATATTAATGACATGAAGTGAGACAAATGCTTTTTCAGTTCCTCACAAGTTTAACAAAGTAAACAAAAGTCTCCTCTTTCCAGTTATTTTTATACAGCTGTATTTTACAAATGTGATAGTCACTTTGCAGTCTCACATTTGTTCACTAATTTATGTGTTGCTGGTAGTCTTCCTTTTCATATCTACCTACCAACTCTAGATTCTGTTTCAATTTCACAGTACTTCTAATTCCTCTTCCCAATTCCTGTGCTTTTCTCTTTCTCTCAAGCATTTTCTATTGGAACAGTGGAAAGGTTTTATTGGCAGTCTAGCTCACTGTGCTTTATTATCAGAAAAATGAGAAGCAGTCGCTCCTTCTGTTTGATGGCTTATTTTTTGTTGGAAAACATTTGCATTTCCTCAGTACCTGTTCTGCATCAAAAATGACTGATCTTCCTGAAAAAAAATATTCTGAAGACAGCTGGTTGCAGCACCTTGAATCTCACACCTGTCTCTCTAAATTCCTTGATTACTGAAATGCATTTATTTCTCTTCTTCCTGGTGTACAGTTAATAATCATTTTCCACAAACACTCTGCTGACTCCAACTTTTAATATTTTATCCTTTTGCTATAGCTTTGTCAGGATCACCTCTTTCTGTTGGTAGGTTTACATCTTTACTAATAAAGGTTTTGGATGCTTTCTCATGGTCATATTTGGAGCATACACATGCTGTGCCCTTTCAAATAATAGTTCTTGCTGTGGGATGCCAGTCCACTTATTTGTGCCTTTATAAAAGTAGTACAGTTTATTCCTTCTAATGTTTCTGGTACAGCAGATAATCTTAGATTTTCCTTATGTACTAGGTCCAATAGTTGTACCATTTTCTCTTCTCGAGCAGTCTCTTTCTTGGCAAGCCTTTTCTTCATTTCGACCTTTGATTTTTGCAGATTTATCAGCTCATCTTATACCTGCCTAAAGATTCTTCATTTCCAGCCTTTTGTTATTTAAGTTGCTATACTCCTTCAGTGTTTTGTTTATTTTAATCAGCTCTGAGCACATTTGACTTATTTTTCTTCTAGATTACTAAATACCATGCCTTGCACCACAGCTGGAGCTTGAACTGCTTTGTGCTGAATAGCTGCAGAATTCTTCCCTGTCAGTTTTCTCTGCACTTTTTTAATTGATTTTCTTTCGGGCTGTCTTAGTTTCTTCTTTGCAGGCTTCCAGTCAGTGTACTTACTAGCCAGTAACTGAAGTTTACTCAATATCACTGTTCTATGTTTCTGTTTTCACACTGGGAGAGTTGAAGTTAAGCTGTTGATCAGTGTGCAGCCATCTTAGAAGTTTCAGTGCAGTCTTTTCTTATGGATAAAGTTAATATTTGCTGAAAGCATGCAAGTTCTTTTTTCACATTTGGAGGGAGAATAGAGGTGAAAACAGAAATCTGTGTAAGTAGGAACAGAGGCTCCATGATGCACTTCAGCATGGGTTTCATTAACCATTTCCATTAGAACACACAATGCTTGCGGATGCAGCTCTCAATTTGTGGCAGTTGCTCCTAGGGTTATACTTCCTTTTTGGAAAGTTTGTGTTTGCTGTGAGTTAAAATGGGATGGGAGGCTTGAGAATGTATTTAGCCTTTTGTTTCTTGTGTTTTACTGGGAAGATATGACTTGGGATCAAATAGAGATGAAAAATAGTAACTATGTACAAAATTGGTCTACCATTTATTAGTAGTGTGCATGTAAGGTGGAGGTTTGAAAAATATATTCAAAAGAACTCTTGTGTACAATGTGAGGGGGTAAGAGTTTTTTTTTTTTTTAAGCAGAATCTCTGCTCTGTCCGTATTAATGTGAAATGGGAATGGCTTTGTAGGTACAGACAAAGAGTATTGAATTATATTAAGAAGAGTAGGACAAAAATAGCAACATTACAAGAGATTTAATGAATGTGAGTTTGACAGAAAGGATTTCAGGGTGGATATTCAGCTGAATATCATGGACATAAGAAAAGGGAATTGATTTTGATTGTGTGAAAGTGGCTGCAATAATGATGGACAATGAACAGGGCTATAATAGTAGAGTTGTGGTAGTGAGAGATTATTGACAGGGAAGGAAATAGGGGCTTGCTAACATATTTACATTCCATATAAAACTACTACTATTATTGAGCTTAGGAGAAATTTGAAAGTAATAAGCTTTCAGCAGAAAATATTATTCATGGGTGGGACTAGGAACTGACTTGGAGTAGTGAAGATGTAATGTATCAGGTGGCCTGAAGGGGAAAATATAAACCAAAAAAGGTATGTTTCTACATACTTATACATGAAAATGTGAATTTGGTAGCAGGGACTTGGGCAGAATTTCGTACAATAACAAAGTTAGACGGACTAGAAATTATATTTCACAACAGCTTTTGTATTTAATTGAAAGCTCTGAGACCTGTCCAATAACTATATCAAGTTTTGCAGCAATAAAAGCTAAGACAAAAATGCAGACATTTTGTCTCTTGGCTTTTCCTGGTTAGGGGTCGCCACAGCGGAACTCCAGTCCACTAATGATTGGCAGTGGATTTTTATGGTGCAGAGTTGCCAGCCCGACGCCCAACCTTCAAAGAAGGCACACCCATTCATGCATGCACCTAACTGCATGTCTTTAAGCGACACTCGTCCGCTGGGAAGACATGCAAACTCCACACATGTCAAAATGAAACACTGGGACATTCATATTTATGTGTCAAAAAAGATTTTAAAACGTGGGTAGCAGATGTTATTCAAACATTATTAGGGAAGATAGACATTAATTCAGAATGGATAGCTAGTGACTGGGATAAAATGAAGTGAAGTTTAAAAACATGGTGAAAATGAGAGAAATATTAATTATTTAGAGGGGTTCCAGTAAAAGAAGAATCTTACAGAACAAGAAGAGTAAGAACTGCAGGGTACTAAAGGGGAAACAAGTTTAGAAAGGTTGCTGTTAAACAACTTTTATGGTAACTCTAGAGCACAAAATATTTAGAATGATGACACAGACAGCAAAGTAGAAAGAGTTGTAGCCCAACATAGGGAGAATATGATAAGAATAGAGATCCTACAGAGTTATTGAAGAATTTGTAAAATGTAATAAAACAGCTATAAAGCAGAGGAATGAGGAGACCAAGAAAAGGTAAAAATGGAAATATGTTTGGAATACTTTTGCAATGTCAGAGGAAGATGAGGCTCAAAAATTAATAGCTAGGATAGGAAGAGATGAGATAAAAAGATGACATATAAACCAATAGACAGGAAGTCTTCAGGAACACATGGCATTCCTGTAGAAGTTAGGAAGGGAAAAAAAGTGCTACAGATCTAGAAGGCTTTAACAATATTTTAAAAGAGGGTGGGGAAGTACCAAAATCTTGGAGAAATGCTGTGGTGGCAGTATTGCCCAAAGAAGCTAAAGATTCATCAGATCTGGCTTCATTGATCCATTTAAATTTTAAACCATAATCTTGGTGTCTTTACTAGCTACAAGAAAGGCAAGGATGTTACCAAAGTTGATATGGATCAGTGTAGTTTTGGGGATAGGGTGGGGGCAAACATTCAACAACATTAATAGAACAACAATGACCCAGAGAGGAGGAGAGTTTGAGAATACACTACTGCTGTTTGGTCTTGATGTGGAGAAAGCAATCCAGTATAGTCATCTGCATTTCTGTGGGGTGGGCAGTGGTAGCATTGGCATTCCCTGATAGAATCCAAGGATTAATGTGAAGGGTATATGAAGAGTTGGAGGCAAGAATTGAGTGAGAGTTCCTGTCCAACAGGATATTTGAACAGAGAAACCAGGTAGGTATCTCCTCTTTCATTTTGTTATTAACTTTATATCTAGAACCATTAGCAAAGAAAATAAGGGATTCACAAATTCAAGGCTATAACTCTTATGGTAATCGAAAAAGTTAGGTTTATCTGCAGATGATATTAGTTTTGCACGTGATAAATCCAGAAAAAGGCATTTCAGTGATGTGGAACATTTTGATAATTTAATCTCCTTTCAGGGTATAAAATAAATGAAGATAGAGAGGTTGTAGTGGTAAAATATGAACCCACACATAATCAGTTTCATCCATGACATGATAAGATAGCACTTTTAGGTGTATGGATTAAAAGGATTCTGTTATGGCAGCTAAATATGTGTGTAGAGACTAAACAAAAGATAATATAAACACTGAGAAGCTGAAAGCTCCTGACTTATGGATACAAAAAAGGATTCAAGCACTGAAAATGCTGTACTCCATGGTCAAGTCATTTTTTATCAGTTAGAGGAGATGTGGTTGATAGAGTTGAATGAATTTATTTGAGAGAGGAAGAGGTCAAGAGTTAAGTGGAATAAGTTGATTCTTCCCATAAAACAGTTTTAGGATTACCTGATTTTAAGGGACACTAGAACTACACATTTAAGGCTGATATAGACAACTCGAGTAGAAATGTATAAATCAAAGTGGAAATGAATGATGATGAAATGGGTGGGTAGGCAAGAAGTTCATTCTCTATCTCTGTATTTATTTATTGACATTGTTTACCGGGAAAGTCCACTGGGCCAAGTTATCCCCTTTTCAGTGGAGGCCCACGAAGAAAAGCTCCAATGTAAAAAAAAATATTGCATAAAGTTACAAAAAAATTTTTTTTTTTAAATTACATAACATGAAATATGATGGATGTGTTTTAAGGTGGAGGTGGGATTACATCAAAGATCAGCTCTGAGCCCTTTCTTATTTGCAATGGTGATGGACAGGTTGACAGACGAGATCAGACAGGAGTCCCCGTGGACTATGATGTTTGCAGATGGCATTGTGATCTGTAGTGAGAGTAGGGAACAGGTGGAGGAGACCCTGGAGTGGTGTTGATATGCTCTAGAGAGAAGAGGAATGAAGGTCAGTAGGACTAAGACAGAATATAAGTGTGTGATTGAGAGGGAGGATAGAGGAATGGTGAGGATACAGGGGGTAGAGGTGGGGAAGATGGATGAGTTTAAGTACTTGGGATCAACAGTTCAGAGTAATGGTGAGCGTGAAAGAGAGGTGAAGAAGAGAGTACAGGCAGGATGGAGTGGTTGGAGAAGAGTGTCAGGAGTGATTTGTGACAGACGAGTACCAGTAAGAGTGAAAGGGAAGGTCTACAAGAGGGTAGTGAGACCAGCTATGTTATATGGGTTGGAAACAGTGGCATTGACAAAAAGGCAGGAGTCAGAGCTTGACGTGGCAGAGTTGAAGATGTTATGATTTGCACTGGGTGTGACGAGGATGGACAGGATTAGGAATAAGTATATTAGAGGGTCAGCCCAGGTTGGAAGGTTTGGAGACAAAGCCAGAGAGGCAAGATTATGTTGGTTTGGACATGTGCTGATAAGGGATGCAGAGTATATTGGGAAAAAGATGCTAAGGATGAAGCTGCCAGGTAACAGGAAAAGAGGGAGGCCCAAGCTAAGGTTTATGGATGTGGTGAGAGAGGACATGCAGGTGGTTGGTGTGACAGAGCAAGATCCAGAGGACAGGAAGAAATGGAAACAGTTGATCTGCTGTGGCAACCCTTAATGGGAGCAGGCAAAAGAAGAAGGCATAAAATGAAATAGAAAAGTTAGACAAAGTGATAGTACAGAGGCAGAATAATAACGGGAAAATAGTACAGTGGATATAAAAAGTGTACACACCCCTGTTAAAATGCCAGGTTTTTGTGATATAAAAAAAGGAGACGACAATAAATCATTTCAAAACTTTTCTCACCTTTAATGTGACCTATAACCTGTACAATCCAATTAAAAAAGAAATCTGTTGGAGGGGGAAAATATAAGAAATGTACAATAAGCTGGTTGCATAAGTCTGCACACCCTTAAACTAGTACTTTGTTGAAGCACCTTTTGATTTAATTTCAGCAGTCTTCTTGGGTAGGAGTCTATCAGCATGGCACATCTTGACTTGGAAATATTTGCCTACTCTTCCTTGCAAAAGCACTCCAAATCTGTCAGATTGTGAGGGCATCTCTTGTGCACAGCCCTCTTCAGGTCACCCAACAGATTTTCTATTGGATTTAGGTCTGGGCTTTGGTTGAGCCATTCCAAACCTTTAATTTTGTTCTGGTAAAGCCATTCTTTTGTTGATTTGCATGTATGCTTGGGGTCATTGTCATGCTGAAGGGTGAAATTCCTCTTCATCTTCAGCTTTCTAGAAGATGCCTGAAGGTTTTGGGCCAAAAGTGACTGGTATTTGGAACTGTTCATACTTCCCTCTACCTTGACTAAAGCCCCAGTTCCAGCTGAAGAAAAGCAACCCCAAAGCATGATACTGCCACCACCATGCTTCACCGTGGGGATGGTGTTCTTTTGGTAATACGAAGTGGTGTTTTTGCGTCAAAAGTACCTTTTGGAATTGTGGCCAAAAAGTTCAACTTTGGTCGCATCAGACCATAGCGCATATTCCCACATGCTTCTGGGAGACTTGATGTATTGTTTTGCAAATTTTAGCCAGGTCTAGATGTTTTTCTGTGTAAGAAAAGGCTTCTGTCTTGCATCCCTACCCCAGACATATTGAGAATGTGAGACTGTTGTCACATGAAGCACAGAACCAGTACTTGCCAGAAATTCCTGCAGCTCCTTCAGTGTTGCTGTAGGTCTCTTGGCAGCCTCCCTGACCAGTTTTTATCTTGTCTTTTCATCAGTTTTGGAGGGACGTCCAGTTCTTTGCAATATCACTGTTCCATATTTTCTTTACTTTTTGATTACTGTCTTCACTGTGTTCCATGGTATATCCAATGCTGTGGACATTTTTTTTGTACCCTTCTCCTGACTGATACCTTTCAGCAATGAGATCCCTTTGATGCTTTGTAAGCTCTCTGTGAACCATGGCTTTTGCTGCAGCAGGCAAATGAGCAAGTGTCAGAAAAATCCTACTAGGACGGCTGAACTTTATTTGGGGTTAATTAGAGTCTCTTTAATTGATGGCAGGTGTGTACCCTGCGAAGACTGAATGCTGTAATTAAATCAAAAGGTGCTTCAACAAAGTATTAGTTTAAGGGTGTGCGCACTTATGCAACCAGCTTATTGTACATTTTTTTTATTTTTCTTCTCTATCCCCCTAACAGATTTGTTTGTTTTTCAATTGAATTGTACAGGTTATAGGTCACTTTAAAGGTGGAAAAAGCTTTGAAGTGATTTATTGTGGTTTCATTTTTTTATCTCGCAAAAACCTGACATTTTAACAGGGGTGTGTACACTTTTTATATCCACTGTAATAGTGATTTCTGAATTAAACAGTTATATGCACAACAACATATGCAGAAGAAAAAAGTATATAATTTGAGGCATTATTTAGGTCAAAGAGTAGAAAAATATGAATGTAAGTTAGTGAGAAAGGCATATTGATATGAGTTTATATTTGTATACATGTATTTGTCAAGCATGCAGTATATATATATTTATAAAGTAGCAGAAAGTATTTTAATAACTAAGCCACATGGGAATGGAGAAAGTAGATTTTTCCAGTAAGGATATCTACAAGTAGCAGTCTAGAGAATAGGCAAGAGAAGATTGAAATGTACTTGATGAAGTAAAGAAAAGAGCCAATGTACTGGGAACAAATAACTCGAGAGGGAAAGGTAAAAGATGAGGGCAAGCACAAGTTTGGACTCTGGGTTATAGACTGCCTTCCTTATCATGGATTGATGGAGCATAGGCAAAAAGAAAGGGATAGGGAGGTGTCCTTAAGTGGTCTGTGTTCATGCATCAAATGATAAAATCTCCGGATGGCTGTCCATAGAATACAATACATTGAAGTGCATTTCAGCAAACGTGCACGTTCTTGGGACCTCAGTTTTGTACTTCAAAAATTTATCTAGGCCCCCTTTTGAGCCTGCTTCTTCAGCTTCCTTATAACTTGGAAGACTGTCCTTTTGGCTCTTCTGCCAAGAGAGCTCCTAAAATTCAGGCTGTCATGACTATTCCTCCTTTTTTAGTTTTTCATAGAGACAGGGTGCCTCTTCATACTAATCCTGCTTTTATGCCATAATTGGTCAGTGAATTGTCCATTAATCAGTCCGTTCATCTACCTTCCTTTTTTTCCTTCTTTGCATTCTGCCAGTGAAAAGGTTCTTCACATCTTGAATTTGCATAGACAGCTCGGGTATTATTTAGGTAAAACTAAAGTTATTCACAAATCTGAACAGCTTTTTGTTCCTTTTCATCCCAGTACTTTGGGTTTGGCTGCTTCTAAGCAAACCATCTCCTGGTTTTCTAAGGCCGTTTCCTTCTGTTCTTTTCATGGCAAATGTCTTTCCTCATCTGTAAAGGCATATCCTACTAGGGTGGTTGCCTCCTGCGGTGTGCTTCTCAAGGGTTTGGATACCAACTCCATACTTGAGGCTGCCACTTGCTCCTCTGTTCCAACTTTTTCTAAACATAAGTTGGATGATATTTCCAGGGCTAGGACAGGCTTTGCCAGGGCTATCCTGCATGGATTTGTAGAGGGCTGTTCTGTGCCTTTCCTCTCCCAGGCTTCCTTTTAAGCTCTTGTACTCTCCCTTGCATAAGGAATACTGTAACATTGGTATGGAAGGACATAGTACAGTTGTGTAAAATCTTACAATAACAGTTCTCCTTTTCACTGTTGCAGTATTCGGTCCCACCCTCCCTCCCCCTTTTCTATAACTCTCAGCCTTGTATTTTTTTTGTCCTTCTGTCAGAGTCCTTATTCCTTTCCCTGTGCCCTCTTTTTCTTCTGGATGTGCATGTCCTCCATTGTCCCTGGGGGTATTCTGTTCCTCCTGAGGCTTTTCAGTTCTGTGTGTTTGCAAGTATGGGGAGCATACATGTGACATATGGTGCCTATAAGACCCGGAAGGCTTTGGTATACTGACCAGACTTTGGGCTATCCTTAGCAGAGGATCCCTTATGTAAAGAAAAATACAGCAGTGACGAGAAGGACATCCACTGTTAAAGTAAGATTTTACACATCTGTACTTTAAGTGAAAAGAACAGCTTTGGTATAGAGTTTTTAATTGAATCTTGAACAGAAGCTAGTGTTAAAAAAAAATAGATAACTTAACAGGATATAGAAAATAATGCACAGCAACTGTAAGAATCAATCAGAGTTGGTTAGAAAAAAATGAAAGGTGACTAAAGACAGAAGTAAAACATGAATAAAAATCTGTAGAGCTCTTAAGTGTATAACGAAAGTCTAAAAGGTTTAGGATTTTTGAATGAAAGTGTTTACATGGGTAGTTTTGTACCCCAAAAGGATTTTGGCGGAACTTTTCCTTAGTGCAACAGCAAATGCTGAAGATGTGATGAAGAAGAGGGAGGCAATTGTAAACATTTTTTTGAGGGAACGTAATGGGTTGGCAGATTTAAAAAATTCCCTACAGAGTACTTTGATAGAAACGTTGTAGAAACAAGTGGTAGTAACTATTCTTGTGAACTAGGGTATAGAATCCAAATTACTTAGACATAAGGTCTTAATAAGTTTAATACTATTGGCAGTCAGAAAACCATTTATTAGAAAATGGAAATTAAACTTTATACCAAATGTAATAAAAGTTCTGAATATTGTAAAGGAAGCAAAGAAAAACAAAATCTGGAGGCAAGATCTTTAGAATGAGAAGGGCCAAAATTCATAGGAGATAAATGGAATTGGTAGGGATAATATATGCATAATGTTCAGGTAAATGTAGAGGTTTAAGGGAGGGTAGGAATTAAGGTAATTTAATGTGGGAGTAAATTATTTTTTAAAAAGAAATGCAAGTCTGTCCTGTATGATATTAATGGGAGCTGTTATGGCTTGTTCTCTAATGTATGCAAACTCAACTACAGTTTAAAATGTGAATGTTTAATAAAGATGTTTTAAAAAAGTTCTATTAAAGACCTTTATTGAATTATCACATTTAACATGGGCAAACTTAGTTTTAAATAAAAGAAAACAAACCATGTTAACACATTCACAGTTGTAGAATGTTGCTATCACATATATTCTTCTGTACAATATAATCAATCCAGCTTTACTTAAATTGGTCAATTCATGCCTTCCCTTAAATCTCATTCCTTCTTCAAAGCATTTTTAGCATGTTTTGTTCCCACAATTTCCATTTTTTCTATGTAATTTGCTTCTACCCTTTTCTAAAGATCCCACTTCAGTTATTTTATTTCTGTTACAATATTCACTATTACAAATATGGTTAGTTTACACTTTGATTTCTATTTTCTAGTAATTGCTTTTTTTGACAGCCACTAGAATTAAACTTAACAAGGCCTTACTTATGTCTAGGCAATTCAGATCCTGCATCTCAGCTCAAAAAAAAAAAAAAAACATTTCCTTAGTTGCACCCATTTGCTCTCCCAGTATTTCTTGACAGAGTGCTTGAGGGAATTACTGCCAACTTAGTGCACTCCAAAACACATGTTCCCAGTCACCTCTTTCTTCCACATCAAACCTCCAACATTTACCATCTACCCAAGGGAAAATTCTTTGCCATCTGCTTGGGGTATAAAAATACCTATGCAGATACTTCCAAACAAAAATTCTAAGTCTTCTAGACTTTGCTGTGTATTTGGGAGCCATAGATATGCCCTCCCATTGTTCTTTGTGAATTGCTTATCCAATCTCTCTGTCTCTCTTCCCAATCTTCTCCTACCTCCTCCGATTGACTCCTATAGTTATTGTGCAATATTTTATATGCCCTTTAACAGCAACATTTGTTTTAGATTCAACTAAATATTCTACAAGTGCAGGTCCTTCACTTAAGATGCTGCTTTCCCTTTTTCTTTGCCTACACTTTGATATCAATCCCTGATAGGGAAGGCAGTCCCTAGTTTGCAGTCCAGATGTCTTCTTGGTCTCTTATTACCATTACCTCTCATTATTGTTTCCATTACCTTGGTTCCTTTGCTAGTCTCCTCCAGTGAATTCCAGCCCCTCTTGCTTATTTTCTCTACCTCTAATTGCAGTCATTCCTATTTGCAGAACCTCCTTTTTTCCCTTTCCTGTTTTGGCTTAGTTTGTAGAATAGTTTCTCCTACTTTATAAATATAATAATCTGCATGACTGTTCTCCTTTAGGATCTGCACCCAAAATCCAATGCTCTCCTTATTTCTTCTGTTTTCCTCCCTGCTTTGTCATCATCCCTTTCCATTCTGAATTATAGTTTTCTGCTTGTGTTATGTAAATTATGTATAAGAGCCTTAACTGTGTAGGGGGATTTCAAGATAGCTGCACATTGAGTAAAAGCTTAATTCTGACTCTCCTAGTCTGAAAATAGAAACTTAGCAAAAAAGGCCAGTGGACCTAGATTTCTGGTTAAATTCCAGTAACTGGCTAGTAAGTGCACTGGCTGGATGCCAGAAAAAAGAAATATAATGGACCTGGAGGAATATTGGCTACAAAAGGTAAGAAAGAAGCACAGACTGAGAGTAGTACTGCAGTGGTTCAGCAAGAAGCACTACAATTCCAGCTGCACATGGGCTTCGTTAAAATAAATGAAACACTGAAGGAGTATAAGAACACAATAAAAGCTGGAATAGAAGAAGCTTTAAACAGATATTCAGATAAGGTGGCAGAACTGGAAAACTCAGAGGTTGAAATGAAGAAAAGGCTGGCTCAATATGAGACTGCACGAGGGTAGATGTTTTAAAAAATAATAGAATTAGAGGACAAGAGCGTAAAGGGGAAACCTGAGATTATATGCTGTACCAGAGAAATTGAAGGGAACAGACTGTATTAATTTTATGAAAGCACAAATGAGCAACTGGACCGGTATTCCACAACAGGAACTGTTAATTGAAAGGGTGCATCTTGTGTGTTCTCCAAATCTGGTTATTAAAAAGCAACCTAGACCTTTAATAGTAAAAATTCAGTCTTATCAACAGAAGGAGCTGATTTTGACAAAACTGTGGCAGAAAGATAAAGTGCTAAAAGTGGAAGATGAGTGTTTTTGGAGAATGATTACATATGGTGTACACTAGGCAAAAGAGGAGTAAATATATTCCATTATTTAGGGAATGTCAAAAAGCAGGCATGAGATTCAAACTGCTGTACCCAGCCATCCTCAAGGTATTTCTCCCTGGAGGAGCAAAATCATTTTTTATGAAGTACATGCTAAGGAGGAAATACAAATGTTTGTCCAACAAGGGGTGAGCTGTGAATCTCGGTTCTGCTTCATGTTCTCCTGATGCTAAGGACTACAGAGAGACTGAGCCTGTGAAATCTTTTCCACTTTTGTCAGTTGCCTGAGAGAAGGAAGAAAGAAATATAAGAATAGACTAGAAGAATCTGGAATATGTTGGAAATGAAACAGACATGATTTGGGAGATGGAGATAAACAGGATTAAAGCTAGTAGATTGGAAATTGACAGCTCTGGGTGGTAAAGCAGTAATTATATTTGTGAAACATGACAGAACAGGAAAATCTGAAAATATTGGACTTTGTTAAACTTGTGGGGAACTTTAAAGCATGTACCCTGCTTCATGTTATTAATGTTCCGAGAATAAAGACAGTAACTTGTAAACAGACAGATGTAGAATTACAAAGCAATAATTATATTTGTGAAACATAACAGAACAAGAGGATTTGGAAATATTGGATTTTTGGAGCTTTCCTAAATTTGTAGGTGGCTCTAAACCATATGCCCTACATGGTCATTAAGCTTTGAAGAGCTACTTTGGAGCGGGAAGGAGAAGGGAGAAGATTAACTGTAAGTAAAACAAACTTATTTTTTTTCTCTTAATGGCAATGTTTAAATGTTGCATGATTTTCTTAGCAAGCTACAAAGTACAGCTTTTTTTCAATTCTTTTTTAATGTAATGGGGATATTAATATAAACAGGTGCTTTTTTATCCCCTTCTGTCTCTTTACCTATTCAGTTTTAATAAATGTAGGCACTGCAATGTGAGAAAAAGGGAAAAGGAAGAGTCTGGTTGAGAGAGCATAGCGAAAGAAAAATTAGTGTGATTTTTCTCATGCTTGCATAGGGAAATGATTGGGGTAACCCTGGGATTTATCCAGCAACACGTTTATTACAAAACACATAAATGGAAAAGAATATTGAATATCATAAGGCTTTTTTTCTGGTAAACAAGGTATCCATAGCAGTTTGTGTCTGGTTTGCATGTCATTAGAAGACAATCTGATAAAGAGAAATGGCTTGGATAAAATGTTTACTGAAAGCATTCAAGTGTTTTCTTAGCTGGGAAAGCTATGAAGATAAGACAAAAATCAGATAGCATGTACTAAAAGCAAAGAATTTCTGTACTGTTTTCTGCATGTATGGTTTGGCAAAATTTTACGCCGGATGCCCTTCCTGACGCAACCCTCCCCATTTATCCGGGCTTGGGACCGGCACAAAGAAATGCACTGGCTTGTGCATCCCTTTAGACATGTACTGAAGAGGGATGCAGGGTATATTGGGAAAAAGTTAAGGATGAAGCTGCCAGGTAACAGGAAAAGAGAAAGGCCTAAGATAAGGTTTTTGGATGTGGTGAGAGAGGACATGCAGGTGGTTGGTGTGACGGAGCAAGGTGCAGAGGACAGGAAGAAATGGAAACAGTTGATCTGCTGTGGTGACCCCCAACAGGAACAACCAAAAGAAGAAGAATGTACTAAAAGCAAAGGCTGTATCATGTGTCTTAGCATGAATTACATTTCTTTTTGGGTGTCAATAGCCTGTGGGTGTTGCTATCATTTTAGAATGTTTGTTTTTATTATGTACATAGTTTTGTGTGTTATTATTAAGTTGGTTTTCTGGGCATTGGGTGTATCTGCGTATTTTTGTTTGAGGGTTTTGAATAAAACAAAAAAATCTGCAAGATGTAACACACTCAAATGGAGATGACAACCATTTTTATAAAAGGATAGTCTGCCAAATGGTGCATGCATTGAATACAAAAGCTGGAACCATACATTTAACAGAAAAGCTGTTATACATAAATGGTGGAAAGAATAATCTGCATCCAAATGTCCTTCCCCTGCACGGAAACTGTTGCACGGCTAAAACAAATGTAAGCAAAACGAAAGAAGCCAGCAACTGTGGGCTGTAAAAACTAATAATCTCTCAAGAAAATGATTCTTTCCATAATGAGTTTAAATGTTAATTGTTTCACAGATAAATACAAAAGAGAAAGAGTAGTGAATTATATTAAAAATGTGGAGTGCAAGTAGCTGTGCTCCGGAAGACACACTTGGAAAGAACTGAACATGTGAATTTGATAAAGAGAAAAAGAGTACTTGTATTAATTGAAAGATAAAATCATATAGTAATAGAAGAAAATATAAAAGGCAATGGAAGGTTAATAGTATTAAGGGGCTACTGGCAAGGGAGAAGGATTACACTTGCATGTATTTATATTCCACTGAAAACTGCTATAATGGAGTTTAAGAAAATTTTGGGAGAAATAATCCACTTTCATCAGTGAATATTATTTATAGGTGGGGACTGGAATTTGATTTGCAACAGTGAAGATGTGTCTGGGGGACCCATAAGGGAAATATTACTAAGGAGGGTGGAGTTTTAAAGAAATTTATGAAAACATTTGGCATGGAAGATGTGAATTCAGTACTTGGAGTTCACACATGATTCTCCAAGATACAAAAACTGGGCTAGGCTAGACAGAATTTATACATTTCACAGGAACATGTGCATTAATTTAAGGTGTTAATACATACCCAATAACTATTTCAGATCATGCGCCCATAATTAAAATAAAAACACAGGGTAATGAGATAAAAACGAGACACTGGCGCTTTCTCACCTATTTGCTGAAAAGAGAGGAATTTAAGGAATGGGCAGTGAAAATTATTCAAGAGCTGTTAGAGAAGATATAAATTTCTTCTGAAAATATAGCTAGGGAGTGGGATAAAATTAAAGTGGAATTTAAAAATAGGGTTGCAATAAAAGAAAGGAGGCATGGTTAATAAATAACCAGAATTACTTAGGAGGACTGACAAGTCTTAAAGTACTGCAAAATAGGGGGAATCTCACAGAACAAAAGGAGCAAATGCAGAATGCTAAACAGAAAGAAAAATAAAGGGTTACCTCAATAATATGTATAAGTTTAAAAAGATAGCTGTTAAGCAACTGTTTTTTGATAATAACCCTAGAGCACAAAACGTTTAGCACAATGACTCAGGAACAGAAAATAGAAAGGGCTGTCTCCAAGCTTAGGGAGCCTATAACAAGGAAGATAAGGGATCCTCTGGAAGTATTGTAAGTAATTTGAATATTCTCTGAAAGCCTGTATAAAGCAGAGAAATATGGAAGTCAAGAAAAGGTACAAATGGCAATGTTTATGGAAGAATTAAATATGCGCAGGGTAGAGGAGGCTCAATTACTAATGGTTAGGATAGTGGGAGATGAGATAAAAATGGTGATGTATAACTGATCTACAAGGAAATTCCCTTGGAGTGCATGGTATTCCTGTGGAATTTTAGAATCTAGGAGGGAAAAAACTGATGAAGATTTGGAAGGTTTTGTTCAACAGTATTTTAAGAGGAGAAGTACCAACATCCTGGAAGAAAGTGGTAGTAGCTGTAATACCTAAAGAGGGTAAATATCCATCAGATCTGGCTTCATATAGGCCCATTTCAATACTAAATCACGGTTATAAATTGTTTATCTATAATGGCAAAAAGAGTGGCAAAAGTGATGCTAAAATTGATAGATATGGATCAGTGTGGTTTTGTGGAGGGAAGGCAAACATTTTACAGCATTAACAGAACAGTGATGATCCAGAGGTAAGCAGAATGTAAGAAAATACCACTGTTGTTGGTTGGTCTTGATGCAGAGAAAGCATTTGACAGAGTGGCTGGGACTTTATGAGCAGAGCAATGGAAGCATTTGCATTCCCTGAACATTTTAAGGTTGATATGAGGATATATGAAGGATCAGAGGTGAAAATTGAAGTGGGTGGGGTCCTCTCTGATAATCTCTGCTTGAGCAGAGGAACTAGGCAAGGGTGTCCTCCCTCCCCTTTGCTGTTTGCATTATATTTAGAACAACTGGCAAAGAAAATAAGGGACTCAAAAATTCAAGGAATGTAACTGGTATGGTAGTCAAGAGAAGCTGGCTGTATTTGCAGATGACATTATTTTATACCTGACAAAACCAGAAAGGGACATTGCAGTGTTGTGTAACATATTGAGACAGTTTTAAACCTTTTTGGGATACAAAATTAATGAAGGCAAAACAAAAGCAATAGTGATAAATTATGTACCCACATATGAATTGGTTCAGCAATGCCCATACTTGATAAAATGAAGTATTTAGGAGTATGGTGGATGAAAAATTATACCTATGTGGCAGTGAAAGATGTGGGGGAAGAGACATAAAAGATAACACAAAAATTGAATAAATGGAAGCTCTGTTATATGGATATTGATAGTAAGATACAAGCAGCTAAACTGTTTTAGTCCCTTTAGTCTTGTGTACAGGTTAGGCATATTTTTATCAACCAGAGGAGAAGTTGGGGATAGTAATTAATAAAGAACTGAAAGATTTTATCTGGGAGGGGAAGATAGTAAGAGTCAAGTGGGATGAGTTTATTCTTCCAATAGAACAAGACAGATTTGGATTACCCCATTTGAAGGGGTATTCAAAGGAACACAGTTAAGGCTCCTATATATAGCACAAGCAGAAAAGTACAACTCAAAATGAAAAGAGATGATGACGAAACTGGGTAAGTTCAGTAACGGGGAGAGATTGGGATTTTGGTTGCAAACCTTTAAGGAGACTAACAATAGTTATACAGAATATTATATTCATAAAGTAGCGGAAAGTATTCTAAGAACTAAGCCAATACGGGAATGGAGATTCTTCTGATAGGGATGACTGCAATTAGGGATACAGACAGTAGGCAAGAGGGGTCAAGACTATACTGGAGAAAACTGGCAAAGGAACCAAGGTATTGGGAGCAAATAACTAGAGAGGGAAAAGTAATAGAATGGGAAGATGTCAAGAACTAATTTGGACTGCAGGTTAGAGATTGCCTTCCATATCAAGGATTGATATCAGACTACAAGCAAAGAGAGAAATAGGGGGCCCTAAACGAAAGACAAGCACTGGTAGAGTTCTTAGTAGAATCAAGAACAGAAATTGCTGTTACAGGAATAATTAGTAGAGCATATAAAATATTGTGTAATAACTATGAGTCAATCAGAAGAGGTTAGGAAGAATTGGGAAGAGAGAGATTGGATAGGCAATTCACAAAGAATCAATGGAGGATATATGTATGTTTCCCAGATATGCAACAAAGTCTAGAAGATATAGGATCTTTGCCTGAAAGTGATTACATAGATATTTTTATACCACAAGCAACCTTCAAAGAATCTTTCTTCAGGTAGACAGCAAATGTTGGAGATGTGATGGGAAAGAAAGAGGTAATTGGGAACATATTTTCTCGGAGTGTAATGAGTTGGCTGACTTTAAAGATTCCCTGCAGACTGCTCGGTTGGAGATGCTGGGTGAGCAAATTGGAGTGACTAGGGAAATTTTTTTTTTTTTTTAGTTGTGATACAGAGTTGGAATTGCATAGACATACTAAGGCCTCACTGGGTCTAATTATGATGGCTGCCAAAAAAGCAATAACTAGAAAATAGAAGTCAAAGTCTAAACCAACTACACTAGAGGCAACAAAGATAATAACAGAGGTAAAACAACTGTAATTGGGATCTTTAGAAAAGGGTAGGAGTAAATTACACAGCAAAAAATGGGAAATGTGAGACCACTACATGCAGAGGAAGAACAATGTTTAAAGGTAGATATGATCTGAATTAGCTATGTAATGGTTGACTGACAATGACTGGATATATTAAAAGTGATATATAATGTTTGCAGCTACAGTTGTGTTGGCACAGTTTGTAAGGTATAATGTTTGCAACTGAAATTGTGCCTCTATGATTTATTTTAATTTATAGAAGTGTAAGATTGACTGTGTCACAAACAATTTCATAAAGATGAAATGCCACCAGCCACGAACAAACTCCTTCCAAAAAATGAAAGACCAGATAATCCACAACGAAACCAAAAGTTTGGTTAACGCTTTTATTCACCACACATAAAAAACATGCGTTTTCGTCCTAGCCAAAGGACTTCATCAGACAAACAACATAAAATCCATTCAGCTTAAATACTTCCCATAACTATTAATTTAATTTGGAAACCAATGAGTTCCTAATTTTAAAATTCAAATGAACAAATCACGTTGCCTTATTCTTATAGCAATAACCCACACCTGGGTGTGGGTAATGCTAAATTTACCCACGGTTGGCGTGGTTTGGTCCCGGCCAAGCCCGAGGACCAAAGCCAACTGTGGGTAAATTTAGCATTACCCACACCCAGAAGTGGTTATTGCTATTATATGACATTATTTAAGAAAAGAAACTATTACTTTTCTTAAATAATGGCATAGTATAATGCCTGTTTACTGCCCTTCCGCAGATGTCTGGCATCCGCGGCAGTTCTGATGTACATCTCCGTTGCTTATTTTAAAACTGTCTCGCTATGTTAAACTCATTTAACATAGCGAAACACTAAAAAAAAGCAACGGAGATCTTGCTTTCTCCGTTGCTTTTTTTAAAACACTGTCTCGCTATGTTAAACCCATTTAACATAGCGAGACAGTGTTTTAAAAAACCGAGTTATACTAATGGAAAAAAGTCCGGGCGACCGGACCTTTTTCTATTAGTATAACTCGATTTACAACGGGCACGCTGGCCAATCAGCGTGCACGTTTTGGGGGGATCATGGTATAATATATATTAATGTCTTCCTTTTAAAGTGTCTTGTGCTTTATTCAATATTACCCTACATACAATTCAGGTTTTCCTCTAAATGTATAGTTACAATATAAATAAATAAATAGCTTAAAAACCTCCATACTAAAAAATTTTTTTATTTATTAAAAAGTTAAAAGTTTAGAATTGATTTTATGTTTTCAAGAATAATGTGACCAATACATTCATATGTTTATTTTGTCAAATTCTCCTTTACTTATCTTATGTATGTGTGCTTACCCCCTCTAGTGTCCATATATGGTAATTACATTGGATTTAATCCAATATATTATTAATAAAGGGGAAGTGTACATTGAGAGTAGGAAGAGATGGTTAAACAGTAATAATTATTATAACTGTGATAGTAAAGGAGTAATATACCTTGTTCTATGTCAGAAATGTCAATCCTTTTATGTGTGGAAGACAGAGAGACATTTAAAAAGAAGGATATATGAACATACATACGACATCAAAAAAGGGAAATGTACAAATGCACTTTTTAACATTCCATCAATTGTTCTGAATTTAAATATGTATTCTTTGTCTTGGATCAAATTAAACCTGACATAAGAGGTCGTTTATGGGAAGAAATTTTAGAAAGCAAAGAACTTTGGTGGCAGGTCAACCTCGATGCTAGTAAGAGGCCTGGCATGAATGAGTCTATATCCATTTCTTCACTTTTAAAACTAAGACCTAACAATATTTGATTAAATCCAATGTAATTACCATATATGGACACTAGAGGGGGGTAAGCACACATACATAAGATAAGTAAAGGAGAATTTGACAAAATAAACATATGAATGTATTAGTCACATTATTCTTGAAAACATAACATCAATTCTAAACTTTTAACTTTTTAATAAATAAAAAAAATTTTTAGTATGGAGGTTTTTAAGCTATTTATTTATTTATTTATTTATATTGTAACTATACATTTAGAGGAAAACCTGAATTGTATGTAGGGTAATATTGAATAAAGCACAAGACACTTTAAAAGGAAGACATTAATATGTAAGAATAAGGCAACGTGATTTGTTCATTTGAATTTTAAAATTAGGAACTCATTGGTTTCCAAATTAAGTTAATAGTTATGGGAAGTATTTAAGCTGAATGGATTTTATGTTGTTTGTCTGATGAAGTCCTTTGACTAGGACGAAAACGCATGTTTTTTTATGTGTGGTGAATAAAAGCGTTAACCAAACTTTTGGTTTCGTTGTGGATTATCTGGTCTTTCATTTTTTGGAAGGAGTTTGTTCGTGGCTGGTGGCATTTCTTCTTTTTTACTGGTTTTGAGAACTGCCTACTTTTTTGAATTTAATTTCATAAAGATGTTTCTAGTAAAAAAGAAAGAAAGAAGCTTAATTGTGTAGTTGTAAAATCATCATCTTTCGGCTTTTCCCTGTTAGGGGTCACCACAGCAGATCACCTGTCCTCTCATGTTTGGCAGTAGAGCCTTACGGTGTCAAGTTGCCAGCCCAACACCCAACCTTCCACAGAAGGCGCACACATGCATGCACTCATGCCTAGGGCCAATTTAGAGTGTCCAATCCACCTACAGCATGTCTTTGAGATGTGGGAGGAAACTGGAGCACCCAGAGGAAACCTACATGACCACAGGGAAGACATGCAAGCTTCGCAAAGAAGGCACCCCAGCAGAGGATCGAACCAGAGAACTTCTTGCTGTGAGGTGACCATGCTAACCGCTGTACCACCTTGGCCTCCAATTGTGTAGCTGCAAAATATCCCTTCAAATCAGATAGTCCCTAAATCACCTTGTTCTTTTGAAAGGATTGTCTTATCCCATTTGATTCTTGTCCTCTTCCCCTCCCAGATAAAATCCTTCAGTGCTTTATTAATTACTATGTCTCCTTTGGTTGATTAATAAAATATGCCTAACCTGTGTATAAAACTAAAGGGGCTAAAAATATATGCTTAGCTGCTATAACTGAATCCTATTTAACCCATACTCCTAAATACTTAATTTTATCATTTCCCCTTAAATATGTGTATTGCTGAACTAGTTCATGTATGGGTGTAAGATGTTTAAAAAAGTTGTCAAAATACTTTTGATTTTATATGTTGCAATCAATGCTATTGATACAGCTGCAATAAAGTAATTGCATATCAAGAAAATGAGTAAAGCACTACACTTCCAACAAGGAGATGCAATAACAAAACTCAGTTTTGTGATCTACCAACCACATATATATGATGAAAAAGGATATTTAAAAAAGCTTGGGCTGCATCTGAACCAGTGGGGAAAGACCCAGTCCAATGGAATTTATCAAACAGCTTTTATAGGACTTTTTGCAACTGCATTTTGTGCCACTGTTGAAAAGCACACTAGGTTGGAAAAAATGTACAGCTAAGGGGATTGGACTCTGCAAACACTTCAAAAATGTTGACTTAACCTTTAAGAAGGAAAAATGCCACAATTCACAAAGTTAGGTTGGAGGTTCGTACTCTCATTTGTAAGATCATTTCAACCAAGAATTGCGTCAGCTTACTCATTTACAACTACCCAAAAAGAGAGTGTCTTAAGTGGTCTGCATAGGAAATGTCAGAAGTGTCTGCTTTTCTGTTTCTAGACCAAATCCCTTTATTGAACTCTTGACAAAGAAAAACAAAATGTGTGTGTGCAGTGTCTTAGTCTTCAGTTATTCAAATCTGTGTTCCCTTAGTAACACCGCTGCTGTGAGACAGGGAAACACTGCAGCCTGTCTGTCTGGCACCATTATTGTTTATTATTATTACCTGGATTTAGAAGTCTTGTGTCATTTTCTTTATTTGCCACTATCAAATTAGTTGTTGTTGGAGCTCAAAACATATAGTCAAGGGAAATTGAGATGCTTCTGGTCAAGGACATTATTAGGATAGATTGGCTGCCTCCTTTGAAGTAAATGTAAAACTAGGGACACAGTCTAACCCTGGAATTTTTAGTAATTATTGTAGGGCAAACTTCCCACTACTAAGTTACACTCAGGAAAATGTCACCCCCCCCCCAATCCCTGAGAACACTGCTGCCTAAACAGAATCATTCACTGAAATCCTGTATAATCATACTGTTAGCTGCACAGAGACGGCTGTACCTACCTGCAATAAAAGTAGGACCAACTCAAAAAACAAAATTCCCTGATGGAATCTCAACATCAGTAGATAATATAACAAAATTAAGAACTTTATGGCAGAAATTAGGAGGTGTAATGCCCAGCAAGGTAAAAACTCCCTCATCAACCTAAACAAGCATCTGAGTGGGCTAATCCAGTCTACCAAAACCAAATGTGAGGTAGGTTCATAGGTTCATACTAGGCTATCTGCCCTAGGGCATTTATAAGCCTAGCCAGAATGTGTTTGGCTTTCGCCACCCATTTTAAATTAATTTTGCTATGCCCTTTTTTGAGGTTAGTATACTGTGCCTCTGTCTAACAGTGACACAGAAGTGTTACCCGGGGTAAACCTACAATCTCCCATCCACTCATCAAGATTCCTCTTGAGAGTCAGTGTCTTGAGAGTCAGTGAGGGACACTGCCTAACCTGGACTGGGATTTTATTCCAGAGTGAAGGGAGCCTCTGGGTTATGAATCTGTCCCTCCAGCATGTCCTATTTATTTCAGTGCTGAGGTTCAAGTCTCTCGAGCGTGTAGCTCGATGGGATTTGGATTTTCTGAGGTGCAGCATGTCCATTAATTCCGGGTTGGACATGGCTTTATATGTCAGGCACAGATCGCCTCTGTATAAATAGCTTCTTACGCCATGGACAATCACAAAGCTTTTTTCAGCTATGCCCAAAACCTCAAAGGCAGTACTTAGCAAAATACCAAAATGGTGCCACATATACAGAGGCAGAAGATCTAGCAAATCACCTGGCTGACAAATTTAGCTCCAATTTTATCCTTTTCTCCCTCCCAGATGCCCCTCAGGCAATACTCACATCTATAGCTCTCCCAACAATTACTAGAGAGCAGATCCACAAGGCAGTCTCAAATGCCAAGAGCACTGAATCAGTGGGTCCTGATAATGTTCCAGGATGCCTTCTTAATGGCTTGTAACATGAACTATTGGGCCCTTTAGAATCACTGTTTAACCACCACCTCCAAACAGGCTTCTTGCCAAAAGAATGGAGGACTGCGGTTATTCCGCCGGACAACAGTGGGCCATCTGTGGACTTGGGGAATTATTGACCCATAAGCCTGACTAGCCTGATATGCAAAGTTATGGAGATAATAACCATGGATATCCTAAATGCTGATGTATATAACCTGCAAACATTGGAACCAAATCATTTTGGGTTTAAGGTCAGGTCTTGCCTTCTCATCCTTGTGGACTTCTTTGAGAATGTCAACAAAGCAATAGATGAGGACAGAATGGTGCATTTGGCACAATAGCCCACTTGAGCATGGCAGACAGTTTTACTAAATTAGGTATAAACCCCCTACATTCCCCACTGGATAGCCATCTGTCTTACTGAAAGAACCAAAGAAGTTTAAACTAGTGGCGTCTACCTCCACAAATGGCTGGATATAAGTGGGGTGCATAAGAGCTCGGTGCTGGGGATGCTCCTGTTTGACATCTACTTCGTCAAGGCTAATGTCAACTGCTTCTGACTGACCAGGTTTACAGATAACTGCAAATTGGGTGCAGTCACTGAATCCCTGCACGAGACACATCTCCTCCAAGAAGGCCTGTCACAGACTAATAACTGGTTCTAGAGTTGCGGTCTAAAACGTGGTGCCAAAAAGTGCATTATAATAGCTTTTGGAAAGGCAGTCACCCCAGCAAAAAAACTACATTGATAGTGCACCTCTGAGAGTGAACCCTGTGGTCAGGGTTTTGGAAGTGCATGTAGAGAGTGATTTGGTGTTTGACCATCCTGTATCTACTTTAGTGAGGAAGTCTTTTTATGTTCAACAACTTTAAAGTAGTGGTATTGCATCTAGATCCAAACAAGTCATTGGCCTTGAGAGCTAACATTCATGGGGTACAGTGCCACCTTTGGAATGTACCTGATCAGGCATGTGCAACAATTACAGCATCCACAGAGATTCCTCACCAAAAGAATACACAGTGTGAAAAACAAGTCCTTTATGGACTGCTTCAAAGCCTTATCCTTGTACTCTCTTTTCTTCAAGCTGCTGAAAGGTGACCTCTGCCTGGCCAACAGTACTTCCTCTAATCCAGTCATAGTGGACCTGTTGCTGGAGGGACAATGAAACCTGGCACATTGGATGGGGAAAAGTTTATGTTCTAGGGACAGGATATTGTATTTTTTGGGGACTGTCAGTGTTTTTCTTACCTCTGAATTACCTTTTGGCTGTTTAAAAATTTGTACTGATTCTTTCAGGGTCCATTAACCATCTTTTTGTCTGAACCTGTGGAGCAGTTACCAATCTCTGTGGTCCTTCATTCCCCTATTCACAAGAGGAAAAAAGTAGTCAGTGAGTCTTTGGATGCCAGGTTGACTTCATTTATGCTTCAGCCGTTGATGGGCGACTCTTCTGTGGCCAGAGTCTGTTCATTAGACTGCTGATCTTTTTTTCCCCCAGTCCCTATACACGCTTCCTGTATAGCTGTAGGGATACTCTCCTTGGGAAAGGAGAACCATTCTTGTCAAATAGCCTGGAAAGGGAGCCTGAGCCCAAGGTTAGTCTGCCTGTGATGGGTTGATCTTTTTTCCAGGGAGTTTCCCAAGAAAAGAGAACCAAATAGAAAATTTGTCTTCTCTTGTTTTTATTTTATGTGCAGGGAAAATGTGCTGAAATTTACTAGAGAACTAATTTATTTTTTTTTCTGTTCATTCTACCTCTTCAGAAAAAAAAAGTGTTCCTCACTTACTGACTTTAATCTTCTGTCAGAAAAACGGGGATTGGAGGAAGAATGTTATGCTTCAAAAATTTCTTCTTACCCTGTAAATTGTTTCTGAGGAAAGACTAGCTTCAGATTTCCTTCCAGAGGATTTATATGAGACTATCTAAAATTAAATATTTTTTTGCAGTGGAACCTATTGGAAGTACACATTTCCCAGCAATTGTATTATGACTTGTTACAGCTGAATGTTCCCAGGTCTGCAGCAGTTCCATCTGCTTTATTAGCTTTAGATGATGATTTTCTCACAGCTTGTAGTTTACCTGTCAACCTCCTGCTCCTAGGAAGTCTGGCAGGTTATACAGGGTACACCAGAGTCTTAAAAACTTGTTTTCCAACACTAAAGCAGGCTCTGCAATGATACCTCTATCCAAAACTACTGCTAGAGACAAGAACACATCCCTGTTAGAGATGATGACAGTAATAAATGCTTTGAAAGACATAAATCATCTTTGGTCTCTAGTTTTTATAGACAACACTACAGTGATGTGGTATGTGAACATGGGCATACTAAATCTAACTCATTTACAGGCTTAGTGATAGCCAGGGAGGGAGCAACTGAGCTCAACTTAAATCTTCAGTCTGCATACATTCTGTCAGAACAAAACTTGGTAGCAGGCAAGCTAAGCAGAACCAGGACAGTCCCTCATGAATGGAAACGTCACACTAGGGTTTTCCAAGAATAGATCCAGCAGTAGGGAACAACTGAACTAGATGTGTTTGCTTGCTGTAAGAATAGACAACGAAGGAAATTCTGCTCTAGAATTCCTTGCAGACAGACCTGGAAGACAGATGCCTTCTCATTCCCATGGACAGGAATGTTCCAGTATGTTTTTCTACCCTTTCCACTGATGCCTAGGGTTCTTCTAGAGATCTAGGACTCCCCAAAGATTCTGGTGGTGATTCCCTTTTGGCCCAGGCAGCAGTGGTTGTCTCCTTTTGAAACTGTGGACAATAATCATAGGCTTCCCCACAGACAGGATTTACTCGCACAAGGCGGCAGTTGTTTGATGCAACCTAAACTCTTTGATTAACTGCATGGATGATAAAATTTTGATGTGTTTTCAGCACCTTTTTGAGGATGTGCAGCAGGTACTGAGGGAGACTAAAAAACGCTAGTAGGAAATCATACATGTGCAAGCAGAAGAGTTTTCTAGTTGAGACGAAGCCAAGAACCAGGACTGTTTTAAGGCCTGTCTGCCTCTGATTCATACTTTATTTGTGTGCGTTATTGTACTCTGGCCTTCCTATGTCAAGGATAAATTTGTCAGCCATTTCTCATTGTCTGTCCTTGGATTTTCCTCCTTTTTTTCCTATGCTAATGTTAATTATCAAAGATGATGTTGGAATTTTCAATAAATTAGGTGATAAGCCTCAGATCACGTTCAGGAAGGGTAAAAGTCTTAAAACCCTTTTAGAACCAAGGTTAAAAGAAAGCCCCCACATTGGCACTGGTATAAATAAATGTGGGACTTGCAACCAGTGCAAGTTTATCTGCACTGATTCACGAGTTAAGTTAGGCAGCTTTTTGTGTAACATTAAGGTAAAAGCCAACTGTCACACTCATGGGGTGGTATATGCCGCCCTATGTCAAATTTGTTCTGCCTATTGTATAGGCAAAACCGAGCGAAAACTCAAGAAACGCATATATGAGCATCAATATGCCATAACCAAACAAGACCAGTCTAATGCTTTAGCCAAACATGTTATGACACATCATGACCATTTTTTTAAATTTACGATCTTGAAACACATTACTCAGGACAATCGAGGTGGCCCTTGGCAAACGCAACTTGAAATTGAAGAGTTATGCTGGTAAATTCGTACGGCATCATATTTCCATCCTGGGCTCAATGATCATGTGTCTATAGCATGTCTCCTTAAGCATTTAGCCTTAAGGAGATAAAATATATGTGTGTTGATTTGTTGTTTCAATATGCTGTTTTCAGCTATTTTAATATTGGCCATCAGCTATATATGTATTTTAGTATTTGAACAATGATTTTTTAGTATTGTATAAAGTTTTAAAGGGTTAACACATTTATAACTATTCATATAAAATTAAGGGATTTTATCTGAATTTTATGATTTTTCACATCAGGTTATGCTAAGTTACCCAATCTTTTTAACTTTTGAATAATTCTTCTATTAAGTTGGATATCTTGTGGCCTATTTAATGTAAAATGAAGTGGAATGTTTCCATCCTTCACCTTATTTCTCCTATTTCTCTGCAGTATGTAGTTGTGCCTTTTTTTCATTCCTCTGCAGCTTATAACTGTGGTTATCAGTGGTTGTGCTAGCTTCATTAATAGGTTTATAGGTGTGCTTGATTTAATTAACACTTATTCTGCTGTTAAAGATCAATTAGAAGACTTATTTAAATGCTTGTAAAATGGTGTTCATTGTTTTTTGTCTTCTGAGGAAGGAGGGTCATTGCACCTTCCGAAAGCGTGTTGCTCAAGATATTTGGATTAAAGCTTCTGTATAGGGTGTTGAATCCAGCTCATTTTTGTGTTCTTGTTTGGTTTTCACTTTCTTGGTTTCCTAATGTTAATTAGTGTTTGAAAGGGTTTTTTTTTTTTTTTTTTTTTTTTTTTTTTTTTTTTTACATATCCTTCTCCCTAGAAAACTGGTGGCGCCAAACCTCTGAAACTCTTAGTGCAAGAAATATGGACAAAACCATAAATAAAAGTGGAACAAAGGCCCAAAAATAGGGACAATTTTTAAATATTGCTCTTACAAACTTAGAAAGTTGATAGAATAACATGTTGTACATTAGCATGAATTTTCTGAATGGTGTGAAGTTTGGAACTCAAATGTCTCATTTTTTTAACATCAGTCATTAATGATTTGCACCAGTGTCGCAGAAAATCACAATTTTATGAAAAACAGACCAAAAATATGAGTCAAAAATCTAAACATTCTGTGAAAATCTGTACAGTTGAGAGGTATGGGTGGGTCCTCCTTGGGAGCAAAACTGTGCTTGAAAACATACTTTTTTTCTTTCCCGTATGAAACAGATCATCAGGCTGATTTGAGATTCTTAACATGGACAGCTGTTTGTCATTGATCTACTAGGAAAGTATCTGAGTTACAAGCTGTTGTGATGAATCAACACTACCTAATTTTCTACAAGGACAGGGTTTATTTGAGAACAAGTCATTTTTTGTGCCTAAAATGGTCACACAGGTTACCTGGAGACGGTGTGTTAATCTCCCCATCTTTTTTCCAAAGCCCAAAAACAAGGGGAAAAACATTCTTCATACTGTGGATGTCCATAGGCAGCTCAGATTCCACCTAGACAAAACTCAACCATTCAGGAAAGCCGATCAGCTGTTTGTTGCTTATGAAAGTCAGAGGAAAGGACAACCAGTGTCAAAGAAGAAACTTTTTTTATTCCCATCATAAAAAGTGACTTCCAGGCAGGGTTAGGGCCTATTCCACTAGGACTTTGGCTTCTTCATTGGCTTTCTGGAAAGGGGTGGACTTGAAGGATTCTAGAGGCAGCAACTTGGTTCTCTGTGCATACTTTTACAAAGCACTACAAAATAGATTCCCTTTTGAGATTCAGAACAGGCTTTGCTAGGACCATTCTTCATTGGTTCCTAGATTCATAATTTATCTTTTTGTTTCTTAAACTCTGAGCTATGGTAATCTACCTAAATAGCTTAGGCTACTGCAGCAGTGATTTAATGTTGAACATAGTACAGTTGTTGAAGTAATCTTACCATGACAGTAGATGTTATAATAGATCACCGTTGCAATGTTCGTCCCCTCGCTCGGCCTCTTCCCCTCTTCATTTGGTGTGATTTTGTATTGCTAGTGTGCGGGGAAATAATCTTGTTTATAGAGCTACACTTGCTTTACATTTCCTTGCATATTTCCCTCCATGGCTATGCCTTCCATCTTGGGGCAAGAAAGTTTTAAAGTTTTTGGAGCTCTGTCTTTATATACGGAACACCGCTTCAGCTGCTGACAGACTGCATAGAGGGTACCCTTAAGCTTTGAAAAGCTGGCCAGTGGTAAGGGATAGGACCCAAATAATTTGGGCTACTACAACATTGCTCTATTAGAACATCTACTGTAATACTTGCAAAACAAACAATTGTCATATACTGACTGCAAGAATGAGAGTTTTGTAGCAGACAGACAGTTACATTTAGCCCCCTTAAATGAGCTAAATATATAATGTGGGAGATTGGATGGACTAGGATGCTAAATATAAAGATGGTTCACACAAGAAAGAGAAAGCTGATCCTTCCTTGTTTTGTTGTGCTTGTAGACCCATTGAATAAATAAGAGAGTCTTGCATTTTAAATCTTTGCTGTAGTTTTCATATGATGCGTTTCCCCTAGATGTCTAATGCAATGCCTGCAAACTAGATTTTGCAAGTGGTGCACCACTGTTATTAACTTTTTTTTGTAAGTGTGAAATTTTGTATTTTTAGTAAAAAGTAGAATATTAATACTGAGATTTATGATTTTCAGCCTAAATTTGAGGCTCTCTTATCGGAAATTGCCGTTATAAAAAATGAAGCTATCTATGCCGCAAATAATCTGGAAGAATGGATGGAACCAGAATATGTTGAAAAAACACTGGTATGACCTGTTACTTCTGAATATTTTTGTTATGAGCATAAGCACAATTAAAGAAGAAAGATGTAGAGCATAAATCTTTCTATCTGTCCCTGTTTTTTTACGAATATCTGGACAGTTGCAGAAGATACCCTGTAGTCTAAGCCCTAGTCTGTACTGTTTTACAAAATCATATATGGTATGCATTTGTTTACATTGTAATAACTTTTTTATTACATAGTGTTGTATCACATCAAACTCCTATTACAGTGTAAAATTACTACTTTAGCTCATAATATCAGATGGTAATTTTATTTTTGTGTTGATTCATTCACAGCATATTGGGTATTCTGGAGCTGTTTAGCATTGGTTTTCCAAAGCTGCTTGTAAATTTGCAGTTTCATTACGAACAGGTTTGTTTTGCACTTAACTGCATTGCTGGATATGTGGTGTATCTATTGTCATCACTTACTGATTTTTCAGTGTTGATATTTCTATTAGACTGAAGTTAAAATGCTGCTGTCCTTTACGAGGTCTATTAGATGACTTGGATCTGGCTGTGTTTGAAATATGTCATTGGCTTTCCTTCATCAGTAAAGAATCACTTGACAAGGAGTCCCCAAAATCAATGAAAATAGCAATTGCATATAACAAATAAAAAATCTGCTAGCATTTCCCACCTCATTGAACATTCTTTACTACAACAGTGACTGATGTCTGGTCCCCAATGCTGGTGACTAGCAACAATACTAGGTGCCCAGTCCCCTGCATCAGGGACTATTTATACTTGCCCGCTCCTCTGCATCAGTGATCAGTGATGCTGGCATGTGTCCATTCCCCTGTGTCGGTGACCACTGTTAATGCAGGATGCTAGAATCACTTTGTTGGTGACTGGTGACATTGGCCCAGCTCCCCACGGTGATGACTTGGGATGGTTACAAATGTCTAGTCTTCTGCATTGATAACTGGTGGTGGTAGTGGTTTCCAGGTAACTTGCACTGGTGACAGTGATGCTTGCAGTTGTCCAGTGTGCCACTGTTTAGTCATTGATATGAGAAAGGAGGGGTCTTTATAATACAAAATAAACCTCCCTTTTTTGTTTTGTTTTTGTGTCTAAAAGTTGTGTTAAATTACTTTTGGGGGCTGGGGTAAATGTTTAGTGTGATTTTTTTTTTTTTTTTTTTTTTTTTTTTTTTATATACTGTTTTTGATGGAAAAATGTTTTTTTTTTTTTAATATTTACCTGTTGCATCGACTACTACAACTGGCTTCCCTGGGATTTAGGCATTGTTTTTAGCATCATCATGAAACAGCCTACTGGTTCCTTGGATCTTACTTCTTCCAGCCCCAAAAAGAAACCATTTTCAAATGGCCTTTGCCCCTTCAGCAAGCATTTCAATTGCCTCAGCTGCAAATGGATGATTCTGTTGTGACCATTTAGGGTTCCTTAGACCATTCATCATTTTACTTGGCTCCCTCTGGAGCAGTGCCTACAGCCACCATGAGCCAGGAGTTAGGCAGATACTCTGTGGCTGTTGGTGTGCCCTTGTTGAGCAAAGGAGAGTCACTGTTGTCAGTCTTAGAGGAAGGAGCAGGGAATTTTTCTCTGCCTAATCGGACTGGGATGCCTGTCTCTAACAAAGTTTTTCTCTCAAAAGTAGGTCGGCTTCTTCAGAAGTTCTTGTCAAAAAGAAGTAAAAACGTAGACATTTCTTTACCTGTCTTAGTTACTTTGGGCAAAAATGATTTATTGGGCTTAGTTCAGGCTTCTGACCCTACCAGCTCTGGTGTTTCTAGTAAGAGAAAAAGGAATTCTTCACTATCTGAGTATATTCCAGTCATTGAAAAAGAAAGTGATTGTGAGGAGACAACTTCTCTTCCCTCTTCTCAGGTTGTAGATTTATTGGGAAATGTTTTCTTTCCTTTTCATCCTCCTAAGGCTCACTACCCAGTGCCTCTCATCCATCACTGGGTCTGTTGGTCACCCCTACCCTGATAGGGTTGGGGTCAGTCCAAAATGTAAAGGTGGTGTTGGAGGTATGGCAGTCAACATTTACTGGGATGAGGGTTCTTTCATGACCTACCCCATTGCGCCCCTTTCCCTTGTGGTTCCTGAGGTAAAAATCCAGGGGTGGGAGTGCTGTGGGTTGTGCAACATCACACCCCACAATGGAGGTAGCTCAGCCATGGTCCCCACACTATTTCCCCTTTTGGACACACCCTCTGATAGAGATTTCCTCAACCTCCACCTGGGAACATCTACAGGGATGCCCACAGGATCACTCTCATCCAGGTATGGTAATGCCCATCTCTCCCTGTTGTTCCTTCAGTTGTCTGGGCCATTAATTAGACCTAGGTTGGCTGAGCCATAGTCTGGGTTTTATTCATGTATGCCACCAGAACAGCTAGGTTTCCAGTTCTGATTCTAAGAGCGTCTCTTCCGATAGTCCCTTGGAATGATTTTCTTTTTCTGAAACCGTATTTAGAATGAATAAGTTGTTTCATTGTAGATGTAATAAGTTTCCACTGCCATTAAAGAAATATTATGATCTATTACAACTGGACTTTCTTGAGCTTACACCAGGTCCTCCTATTTTTCCAGTGCTGGAAGATGTACTTATTACAGGCTGTGACTTCTCTGATAGCCAGCCTGCTGTCCCTAAGAAAGCAAGTATATTGTATAAAGTTCCTCACTCTTGCAAGCTTTTTATTTTCTAACCCCAAATCTGACCCAGCAGAGATTTCTGTGGTAAATCCTGCAGCTGCTAAACATCTGGTAAATGCTAATTCCTCTTCATCTGATAAGGATGGGAAAGCTATTAAAAGACTTGGAGAAAAATATATTCTTCTGCGACACTTATTTTTAGAATTCTTAATTGTCAATTCGCATGATATCGTTTATGCTTGCTTGCCATTGAGAATATGAGGAAAATTGTAGTTTATTTTCCCTCTTCTGCGAAATATGCTGTTTGTGTAACCTTATTGCTTCTGTGTCTCAAGTGACTGAACACGCCTTGAAGTGTGCTTATGATTTAGCTGATGCCACTTCCTGAACTGCTGATTCTGGAACTGTTACGAGAAGGTTTGCTTGGTTGTCAACACCTTCCTAAAGATGTTAGAGATGAAATTTTAAATTCTCCCTTGTTAGAGATGAAATTTTAAATTCTCCCTTGTAGAGGTTGTATTTGGACCATCTACTGCAGAAGTCGTTAAAAAGTGTAATGAGAGGGAGAAGCTGATTCAGGGAGTTTTTTCAGATTTTTCATTCCTTCCTTCAAATTTATCAAGGGTTTTACAGCTTCTGTTGTACCTTTTTACAAAAAAAAAAAAAAAAAAAATCAGCACGCACAGTAAGCTACTGGTAAGGAAACGTTTTAAAAACAATGGCAAGGGGGCTATGAAACAAGGGGAGGCGTGCCCCCTCCCAGAACTAAGAACACTAACAAGTCTAAATGACTGACTACAGAATATTCCTTCCTTCCCATACTGGCAGTTCTCTAATTCTCTCCCAAAATTTGGCTCTGTGTTTTTCTGTTTGTCAGCAGATAGTCTTAGACAAATGGGTTCTAAGAGTGATTCATCAGGGATACAGATGGCAGTAGAAATCTCTCCCTCCTTTACAGGGGATTTCTCTTAAGCCACCAGAACAGACTTTTTTTCCTTCTCTGCTGTCATTTAGCATATGCTAACTTGGGGGGGGGGGGGTGGCGGCGATATAAGCTTGTTATTCCTCCTCCTTTGGAAAGGAGAAAATGTTTATTCAAGAATGACACTGGCACAAGAAAGAAGCCTCATAGAGACCAGTCTTACATCTATCCTTTCTAAACCAGTTTGTGAAAGTTCCAAATCTCAGAGTTATCCTTTCATGACTTGTTACTTCTCATTCACTGTTTGTTTTTATTGACCCTAGACTTAAAATATGCTTAATATCACATTCCTAAATCACCAGATTTCTAATGTTTCCTAATGTTTTCTGTGTCTGGTTTTCAGTTCTCTGTATTACCCTTTGGGTTATCCAAGGCTATTCACAATGTTTCTAGCGCCAGTGATAGCATATTTTAGACTGCAAAGTATTCATGTTTTTTCTTACTTGGATGACTTGCTTATCTTTATAGAGTCTTTTTCAAAGTGTCAGGAATTTCTCATTTGGGAGAGAGAGCTCTTTCACATACTGGGGTTTCAGGAGAACATCCAAAAGTCTGTGTTCTTCTCATATGATTGTTTTTCTGGGTTGTCTTCCAGATGTCCAAGTTTAAATAACTCTATATATAAATCTGTTCCTGAGGTTTTCCACTCAAACCAAGGCCTAAGCAAGGGAATTTCTCAGGCTAATAAGATTCATGGCATCCATGTTTCTCATGATTCCCTTAGCCAAACTACACAAGGAAACTTTAGTGGTACATAAAATCAGTATGGTCAAAACATCAACATCCCTACACATTCCAGATTCCTGTTCTGGGATTTGTGAAAAGGAAACTTCTTTGGTGGAAAGAAGAGTTTTGTGTAAATCCAGGTTTCCTATTTTCCCTTCTAGCTTTTGCATAGTCCGTAACTATGGACACCTCAGACTCTGATTGGGGAGCAGTGTCTATGGTGGTAAAAGTACAGGACCTTTGGAACCAAAAGGACAGACCAAAATGCACACATTTAAGAGATGCTGCTAGTAATAAGTGCTCTTAACTATTTCAGTCATCTCCGGGTCCCAGGACCATTAAAGGTGGCTCCAGGCAACACCCAGTAAGACTGGGGAATCCAAATCTTATCTGTAGACTAGCTGTGGTGGCCTGGGATATAGCTTTTCAGCACACTCTCACTGTACAGGCATCTTTTCCCATCAGAACAAACTTTTGCGGCAGACAAGCTGAGTATGACATACTTTCACAAATGGAAACTGAATGGGGGGGGGGCTTTCATGAATTGATCAGCTGTGGGGAACATCTCAGATGAATCTAGATGCTTCTATTCACAATAATCATTTGGCAAAATTCTGCTTCAGGACTTCATGTAAGAAGGTGTGGAAAACATATGCATTCTCTTTTCCTTGGACAGGAATGCTCCTGTATATTTTTCCACCCTTTCCACTGATATCCAGAATCATTCTGAAGATTCAGAAGAACACTCCAAAGATCATTGTGGTGATTTCCCCTTTGACCAAAGCAATAGTGGTTCTCCCTTGTTTTAGTAATAGCCAAATGCAATTACCACAAGCTTTCTACTTGGAAGTGACCTACTTACACAGGACAGGGGGGTGTTTGATACATCCCAACTCAAAACAACTTCAGCTAACTGCCTGAGTGATAGCATTGAAATAGCTTTTAGACACCTTGTTTTCTGAGAATGTGCAGAAGGTATTAAAGGAGGCAGGCACATCTGCTGTAAGGAAATCATATATTGGTAACTGGAAAAGATTTTCTAGTTGGTGCACAAGTACCAGGACCCTTTAAGGCATTTCTCTGGTTCTGCAATACTCATGTGAGTTATCCTTTGGTCTTTCTTACTCCTCTGCCAAGGTTCATCTTTCATCCATTTCAGTATGTCTGCCCATGGATCCTCCACTTTCAATGCATTTCCATCTTAAAATGTTTTTAAAGGGATGTTATATAGCAAACATCCTAGAAAAGAGTTTTTCCTCCTTGGGATCTGAACTTTGTTGTAGAAAAAAATAAGTCTTGTGCCATCTGAACTAGTTCATCAGACTGCTTTGAAGTTATTAATATGGGAAACAGTTTTCCTGATTGCTCTGACTTCTACAGAAGAGTGTCTGAGTTGCAGGTTCTCATGGTACATAACTTGGAGGAAAGGATTTTGGACTAATGGCCTTCAAGGAACACTGTCTCAGTAAGTATATACCCGTTTATCAGCTCATTTATCAAGAAGTGACTTGGTTGTCCAAATTGATGGTGGTATATCTGATAATTTCATGTATTATACTCCATAGCTGTACTATTCTATGAGTTATATAACCAGGAATTATGACATAATTCCAAATAAACTTTTAAGTTTTGATGATTGTGAATCTTTGTTGTACATCTCAAGACTAGTAGGCGAATGGGACTTCCAAAATGACTGCACATTGCCTAACGGCTTAATTTCAGCACTCCAGTTTGAAAACAGAATCAAAAGAGAGCAGGTGCTGTCTTTTTGGGTAAATTTTAGTAACAGGCTAGTAAGTACACTGCCTGGATGCCAGCAAAAAAGAAATTCAGAGAACTTGAAAGAAAATCAATCACAAAAGGTAAGAAGAAAACACTGGCTGGCAAGACATGACTTCTAGTGATCTGGAAGAAAAAAGCAAGTCAAATGTGCTTAGAAGTGATTAAAATAAATGAAACACTGAAGGAGTATATAAACTCAAATAATAAAAGGCTGGAAAAATGGAAGAATCTTTAAAAAGATTTTAGGATAAGCTGATAAAACTGCAAAAATCGGAGAGTGAAATGAAAAGGCTGGCTGAGTATGAGAATCCTCAAGAGGAAATGATTCAAAAACGGCATAGAGGACATAGCACATAAACCTGTGATTTTCTGCTTTACCAGAGAAACCAAAAGAAAGGCAATATTTTATGAAAGCACAGATAAGTAACTGGACTGGTATTCCTCAGCAGGAGTTGATTGAGAAAGCAACACAGACCTTTAGTAGTAAAGATGCAGTCCTACTAGCAGAAAGAGTCTATTCTGACAAAACTGTGGCAGAAGGGAAAATACTAAAAATGGGAGATAGAATGTTTGTGGAAATTGATTACTTACTGTATACTAGGCAAATGAGGAGTGAATTTATTCCAGCAATCAGGGAATGTTCAGAAACAGGTGTGAGATTCAAGTTGCTGTATACAGCTCTTTTCAGAATATTTTTTCCTGGAAGGTCAAAATCATTTTTTGATGTGGAACATGTTAGGGAGGAAATTCAGAATTTGCTCAACAAAAAGTGAGATATCAAACAGTAGGGGTTTCTGCTTCTTATTCTCCTGATTTTAAAGCCCCGAAGAGAGAATGCCAGTGAAACATTTTCCAATGTTCCAAAGGAAAGTGCTTTAGAGAGAGAAAAAAGCACGTGGGTTGACTAGAAGAATCAGGAGTATGCTTGAAATTTAACCAGGGTCTGGATTTGGCAGATGAAGATTAACAAGAAGAAAACCAGGAACTTGACATATAAATGCAGGATTACGATGCATTGGTTACATTTATGAAATATGATAGAACGAGAAAACCTGGAAATGTTGGACTTTTTTGACTTTGGAGTCTCCTACAAGCATATGCCAAATAAATGCAGGATTACGATGCATTGGTTACATTTATGAAATATGATAGAACGAGAAAACCTGGAAATGTTGGACTTTTTTGACTTTGGAGTCTCCTACAAGCATATGCCCTACTTCATGTCATTACTGTTTGGGGGAACATTTAGGAAAGGGGAGAAGGAAGGAAAGATTTAAAACTGTAAGTAAAACAAAATTTTGTTTGTAACCATATTTTTATAATGCACGACATATACTGCATGCTATAAAGTGATGTTTTTCAGTTAATTTTGTGTGTAATGAGGATACTAAGGTAAACAGGTGCCCCTATTTTCCCTCTTTGTCTTCACTTTTAAGAAATGTAGAAACTGCAATGTAAAAAAAAAAAAAAAAAGCCTGGCCAAAGTAGCATGAAATAAGAAAAACTGATATGCTTTTCTTACTTTTGCATAGGGGAATGACTGGATTAAGGCCCTTGGCTTGATTTAATAACCGGTTTTAAGGTGAAGCAAATATAACAAATCGAATGAGAAGTTTTCCTCTAGCAGATACATTTTCACAGAGCAATGTGGAAGGCTTGTGGTGAAGGATAGCTGTGGATCTGGTTCTCAAGTTTACATACATACAAATGTTTCAAGCACAGGCATTAATTCCCTTCTATCTTGCCAATACACCAAAACACTTGTTCCAATAATAAATGTCCAGGCTGTTGTTAAAAAATATCTAAAGTAGTACTTGCTTTAATGTAATTTGGTAGTCTGTTCCAAGCTACTCTGTCAGAGAACCAATTAGTACACTTCTCATTCCTATAGAATTTTCTACATAGGGTATCTGATGATTCTCTAGTACTTTTTGATAACCCCAAACACTTCCAGAGTTAGTTGTCCCTAAATGCCCTATATACGTGAATAAGATCTCCTCTTAGTTTTTATGGAGACCATCTGATGAGGGGCAATAAAAACAATAATACTTTTTCAGTGACTAGGAGGTAATGGGCTGGATTCAATAAAGCCTACATCAAGTGTACACTAAGTGTACACAGTAAGTATTCAGTAAACTTATTTTTTTGTGCTTTCTAGTCAGAAAGATTACATTGTGTACATGTAGTCTACACTTTGTGGTAACCTTTATGAATCCCTGTCAATATTTATAACTGCAAGAGTATCAGTAGGAAAACTAAAATTAGTAGAAGGTGTGTGTGTGATGCAAGTGTTGTCTGTTCACTCAGAGCAGTGTACACTTAGTGTAGGCTTTATTGAATCTGGCCCGGTGTTTTTTGAAAGAATTGAAGGTGTTTTGTACATTTGGGGAGTAATAAAGATAAGACAAAAACAGACAGCACTTAGTGGAAGTAGAAACACAGGCTGTGCCATGCTTCTTAAAATGGACAATATTTATTATAGGCTAATTCAAGCCTGTGAGTGTGGCCATGAATCTTGGACAGTTGCTCCTATTAGGAGGGTTAAACTTATTTGAAGATGCACACAATTTTGTATATTAGTATTAATAGATTATGGAGATGTTTATTTTTGTTTGAGGGTTTTCATTAAAATAAAAAAGGCATGTAAGATGTGACATAGGTTCAAATGGATATGACAAAAAAACTGCATAAAAGATCAACCTGCCAAACAGTGTATGCATGTAATACAGAAGCTGAAACTAGACTTTTAAAAAAGCCGTTACACATATGTGAATGGCCTCACAAATGTATATAAAAAAGACAGAGTAGTGAACTATGTTAAAAAAATGCAGAGTGGAAATAAGTATGCTACAGGAGACACATTTGGAAAGAATTGAGCATGTGAATTTGATAAAGGCAGGATTTCAGGATGGTTGTTCAGTGGAATAACTGAGACATAGAAAAAGTGGAATACTTAATTGTGAGAGGTGCTCCAATTGAGAGTACTACAAATCTATCATTATCTTTTTTTTTTTTTTTTTTGTCTAAGGGGCTGCTATCAAGGGAGAAGGATTACACTGGCATTATTTATATTCCACCTGAAATTGCTACAATGGAGCTTAAGAAAATTCTGGGAGAAATAATCAGCTTTCAGCAGGAAAATGACTTATTTGTAGGGAATGAAATTTGGTTTGCAGCAGTGAGGATGTATCTGGGGGGCCTAGACAGGGATATATAACATAAGAGGGCACATCTTTGAAGAAAAAGATGTGAAGATGTGAATTCAGTAGTAGGAGTTCAGAGATGATTTGTATATTATTCCTGTAGGTACAAAAACTGGGCTAGGCTAGACATAAGTATTTCAGAAGAACATGACCATTTCATTGAAAGTTTTGATATGCATCCAGTAACTATTTCAGATCATGTGCTAATAATAACTAAAATAAAAATGCAGGATAAAGAAATAAAATTGATACACTGGTGCTTCCCCACCTGTGTGCTGAAAAGAAAATTTTAAGGAATGGGCAGTGAAAATTGTTTGGGAGTTTAGAGAAGATAGAAATGTCTTCTGAAATTATAGCTAGGGAGTGAGATTAAGTGGAGTTTAAAAATATGGTGGAAATGAAAGAAAGATATGTTTGAGTAACATTTTTTTTAGAGCGACTGACGTAGGTTAAAGTATTGCATAATAGGGGGCACCTCACAGAACAAGAAGAGGTGTAATTGTAGAGTGCTAAAGAGGAAATAAGGGACTATCTCAATAATATGCATGAGTTTAGAAAGATTGCTGTTAATCAACTGTTTTTGTGCTCTGGATTTATTAAAAAAAACTTTTTTAGCACAATGGCTCAGGCAACAGAAAGTATAAAGTGTTGTTGCCAAGCTTAGGGAAGCCTGTAAGAAGGAAAATAACCATAGATCCTGTAGAGGTATTAGACATATTTTGGAAATTTTATGAATATCGGTGTAAAGCAGAGGCATATGGAAGTCGATAAGAAATACAAAGGGAGGAAATGTTTATGGAAGAATTAAATATGTCAAGGTTAGAGGAAGATGAGGCTCTGGTACTGACAGGGTAGGAGGAGATGAGATAAGAATGGTGATGTATAACCAATCCACAGGAAAGTCCCCAGGAATAGATGGTATTCCTGTGGAAGTTCGGAGGAAAGAAAGTGATTAAGATTTAGAAGGTTTTATTTAATAGTATTTTAAAAGGGAGGAGAAGCACCAAGATCTTGGAAGAAAGTGCTGGTTATAATGCCTATTAGATACAGTTTCATATTAGGCCTATTTTGACTCTAAACCGTGATTATAAAGTGTTTGTCTGTAATGACTAAAAGAATGTCAAAGGTTATGTCAGAATTGATAGATATGGATCAGTGTGGTTTTGTGGAGGGGAGGCAAACATTTGACAACATTAATAAAACAATAATGATCCAGGGGGAGGCATGCTGTAAGAAAATACCACTGGTGTTGGTGAGTGTTGATAAAGAGAAAGCATTCGGCAGATTAAACTGGGATTTTACGTAGGGCAAGGGAAGCATTACATTCCCAGGTAACATTATAAGGTTGATTAGGAGGATATATGAAGGATTGGATACGGAAGTTGAAGTCGGGGGGTGTGGTGGGTTCCTGTTTGGTAAGTTTTGTTTGAGCAGAACTAGACAGCGGTGTCCTCTTTCCCCTTTATTTTAATTATATTTAGAACCATTGGCAAAGAAAATAAGTGACTCAGAAATTTAAGGATGTCATTGGTATGGTAGTCAAGAAAAGTTGGCTTTATTTTCAGATGATATTATTTTAAGTCTTAACTGATAAAACACAGAGTCACCAAACTAATACGAAAACACACAAGGCTGAAGTCCAAGCACCTCTGGAGCAATGTTGAAATAAAAGGAACCACAAGTTGAGAAATATAAAAACAAGTATTTAATGATTCCATAACAAAGAAACGGTTAGCGCTTTTATTTGAACAAGTTTCAAACTTCATCAGACCCAGGTCTGATGAAGTTTGAAACTTGTTCAAATGAAAGCACTGACCGTTTCTTTGTTACTGGAATCATTAAATACTTGGTGTTTTTATATTTCTCAACTTATGGTTCCTTTCATTTCAACATTTGAAGATTGCTCCAGAGGTGCTTGGACTTCAGCCTTGTGTGTTTTCGTATTATTTTAAGTCTGATAAAACCAGAAAGGGACATTTCAGTGTTGTGTAACTGTCTCAGAATGTTCCAAGTCTTTTCGGAATACAAAATGAATGAATATAAAACAAAGGCAATAGCTGTAAACTGTGTATTCACACATAGATTGGTTCAGCAATACCATATTGTTGGGGGACATGATAAAATGAAGTACTTGGTTGCCATAAAAGAATCCTTTTTCATCCATACTCCTAGGGATATGTAGGAAGTGAGTAAACAAAAGATAATACAAAAACTGAGAAATTGGAAGCTCTGTTTTATGGATAGCACGAAAAAAGCAGTGAAAATGTTTTAATCCCTTTAGTTTTATACACAGGTCAGGCATATTTTTATTAACCACAGGAGAAGTTGTGAATAACAGTTAAACATTTGAAGGATTTTATCTGGGAGGGGAAGATGGCAAGAGTCAAGTGGGATAAGCTGATCCTTCCAATAGACCATGGTGGTTTGGGATTACCTGATTCAAAGGGGTATTTCAGAGCTACCCATTGAAGGCTCCTGTATGAAGCACAAGCAGAAAGCTATAATTCAAAGTGGAAAGGGATTATAATGAAGTGATGGGAAGCTCAAGAAATAAGGAAAGACTGACCCCAGGATTCATGAAGCTTGCACCAGGCACAGGCATAGTGTAGGTGGTATAATAAATATGGCCGCCAAGCGATTCGGGTATGATCCAATTCCACGTGCACTACCAGCGTACGCCAGATCTGTGCAGCTGCCGGCTCATGTATGCTAATCACGCCATGCGCAGTAGTGCAGCATGCAAATGAAGGTACATAGCAATTCATGAAGTGGTGCAGGTGTAGCGTAAACATACAGAAATGTAAACCAAAAAAAAACAGTTTACATTTTTCCAAACAGAACATCGGAGCCAAGAAAGCAGACCAAACTTACGTATTACAAAGTTAACATATGCCAGTGGCTAAATATACAGCCAGTGGCATAAAAAAACACGCACAACACAAAAAAAATAACTTTTAATGTCATGGCCACACTAATGCAAAGTACAACCGCAGGGCATGTGTGTGCAAACGGGAACACAAGGAAAATATATACAGATGTCATAAAATTGCAATGTAACACAAATCATGACTTTGCCATAATAGTCAATGGTATTACACCACAACCAAGGTGCAAGGGTTGCTAAGGGTCTGTGACAGTGTTCGGCGTGGTAACTATGAATTAGTAGTCAATGCCATGCAAATGAGGCAAGTAATACTGAATCGCAAATGTCCCGCCGGCCTAAGTATGTACCATATGGTGCAGAGGTACAACACTGAGGAGTGGCCTGGAGGTATACATGGCATCAGCAGTGGGGTGTGCCACCATAGCTGTAAGCACATTGGAGCATTGTTAATCCAGATTGCCCGTTGCTAAGCAAAGCCGCAGGATAGGGGTGTGGATGTAGCCATAGCTTTGCTTAGATGAAAGCACACATGGTGACTGAAAGCGCATGTGGACGTGGATGACAACATGCTCGAAACCCGGTAAACGGCTGCGCACGGCGCGCACCACAACTGAAACAGGAATGTTACGTGAAGACAATAAGGAAATGCCGCAGTAGGGTAATTGGAGTACAACTGAGTAATTAACACCTATTAACTCACAATGGGCCATTGACAGTAGCTAACAAGGCTGCTATTAGCAACCTGCAGAACAGGATAAGGGGAGGTGCCGGATTGCAAAGAAAAAAGAACTGTCACCGCAGAGCAAAGCAAACCTGTAGTAGATCGGCTATAGAACACATTTTGCAACACAATCCTGGGTTGGGAAAGTACAAAACAAGAAAGCAGGCTGCTGGATGTATGCCTGACAATGGGAGGGGAATCGTTATGAAAAGTGAAGGCAAGGGCAAGAGGAGATCCACGGCAGCCAAATGTAATTCAACACCAAAGGCACCACAATAGCAGTACCTGCGGCAAAATACGTAAGTAAGATACCCTGCAGCTCTGATTGTACATACACACCCTGTGACATCATCATTTTCCAAAGCACAATCGTATAAAGTGTGAAGGCACCTCACACATACACACACATGTATTCCCAAACACTGCACCATCGGTGTAAACAGACTGGGAACTTTTACAATGTACTTGTTTGGAGCTGCCATGGCTGTGATTCATCATCATGTGTTGGAGACTGAAGGTGGTGTGGAGGATGATGCTGACAACCACTTCATGCACCGGAGGAGGAGAAGAAGAGTGTTCAGACCAAGGGTAACCTACCAGGTCTGGAGATAGAGCGTTACAGGGTGGACAGGGACATCATACAGCAAATCGTTGAGCTGTGCTGGCCACACCTCAGAGCCAGAAACAACAGAGGGGAACCCATCCCAGTGGATACGAAGGTATGTGTAAGCTTGAGAATACTCGCCACAGGAACCTTTCAAAGGCCAACTGGAGATAATATGGGATCTTGCAGGCATCCGCATCCAGGGTACTCCTTACTCCATTGATTTTTTTAAAGCTGTCTCGCAATGTTAAACTCCTTTAACATAGCGAGACACTTTGTAAAAACAATGGAGATCTTGCTTTCTCCATTGCTTTTGCCCACAGCTCTGATGTACTGCGTAAGCATACACATGCGCAGTACATCAGAACTGTTGCAGAATAAGAGAAAGCTGCAGAAGGGCAGCAAGGAGGCATTATACAATGCCATTATTTTTCTTCTTAAATAATGCCATTGTATAATAGCAATAACCCACTTCTGGGTGTGGGTAATGCTGGATTTACCCACGGTTGTCTTTGGCCACTCTGGCTTTGCCCTCATGAACAAACCACACCAACAGCGGGTAAATTCACCATTATCCACACCTAGGCATGGGTTATTGCTATAATACACTATTACAAATATGTGCTATAGACATGAGCTAAACATAGGGTTACCACCTGTCCCACCTTGCGAGGGACAGTCCCTCTATGTACGGTAGTGTCCTGACCAAAATGAGAACAAATACTAATGTCCTACAATCTCGAGATGTTCTGCATGTTCCATAGTTAATGTAATGGTTGCATAAAATAGTCATCTGTATCTAAAATACCTACATGTAACAAGAAACAGGATAAGCAAGTAAACCGCTACAAGAATATATGCTTTTATATAGGCATATATGTAAAGTTCTATACTTTGTACTGACCGTGGGTATGTGTCGGCCTCTAAAATCCGATGTGTGTCCTGCAAATGTCCCACTATGGCCATTTGAAAAGGTGGCAACCCAAGCCAAAGAGGTTCAGTCACCAACACAACTCCAATGAGTGCAAATATCTGTGACAGAAATACACGAGACAGCTTTCATGTAGCAAAATTTCATTACATACCGATGTATTTCCGAAGGGATTGAAGGACCAACATCACCTGCATGCTATATAGGAATCAATTAATGGCTTAATGAATAAGCCTGCAATAACCATAGTATTAGTCTGCTAAATTATAGGTCTTCAATTAGGGAAGGAACCCTCACACACACATGAAATATGTATAAGTGCTGTTCCTACACACCTTCATCTGCTATGTACACCCACCTACATCTCCCCCACACCCGAAACAATTGCAGTACAGACTGTAATAACATCACAAACATCCACTCACTCTGACATCTGCAGAAGCCTTAACATACCTTGAGAGACACTATAATGACCCTATGTAAAATCGTTGCTGTTGTACAATGGAACAGACGCCGATGTTACAGGGTTTTTTTGCAATAATCCTATATCAGACGGCTGATATAACAGCTACACTCACATGTAGAACTACATCTTTTAGCTGTTACACACAATCCACGGCGGCCATGAAGTTAAAATATCTCTGTGTCTCTCCATATAGCTGTTGCAATTCATCACAAACAACACATCCAGGCTGTCTTCCTCGAAGGTAAGGCAAAGAGACAACGCCCAAGTGGAGTATTCAATTATACCCCACTGTTGCCATGTAATTGGCTAATGGAGTAGCTGCACAGCTGATGTGCATGTAATCATCTACTCCAGAACACCAATTAGTGGCAGGATACCACATGCCACTGGTATCTATGTATAAAAGGATGGCTTGTCATACATTCAAGCCATATGTACATACGAGAAAACAGTTAAAACAGAAAAGGAATAGGACTGATATTATCGTCAACTCGGACTACTAAGAAGGTATGTAGTACACTCAGTATGTTAGTGTATGTAGTGCCTGTTCTGTATTAATGAAAGTGTACGCAATGCATATAGTGGGAAAAGGTATTATGTAGTGATGTATTGTTGAGCACAGTAACGCTCGTAGAAATTGTGTGTACTGCTGTGGGCCACAAGGTAAACACCTCATACACCACAAGGGATGCTACATAAGGACTTTAAAAACAACAATTCCACTCCAGCCGCTGTCAGTGGTAGGGTTTGTCCAACAAGTACGTGCCATAACAGGGGATAGTATATGTTGATATACTGTAACAGTAGGCATATGTATGGGCGTATAACTGAGAATAACATGTCTAAGGTGGTCCTACTGTGCAATTATGATTTGCATTGTGGGATATTGTTGCAAAAATGTGAAATGTACAGTATTGTAGGTAGATATGTCTAACATTTTACATAGCATTACTGTTATATTATGCAAACATCAGGTATGTCTATCGGCATGTACAATACACAATAACAGGATACATATGACTTGTAGTCACCAGACAGTGTATCAACATGATAGCTAATTGAAATGGAAGAGCTAGGCAATTATCCATGCACAAAGGACATGTAATAGCTTCATAGGTTCATAGTTAAATACTATGCTGTCTGGCCAAGTCCATTCGTAAGCCTAACTACAGTGTTTTCACTTAGGCACCTCCCTAGGTTAGTGTCCTGTGCCTGTGAACAGCAGAGCCATTCATTTCCTGCACCTCTGTACAGTAGAGCCACTGCAGTGATCTCTGGTGTACATGTCTGTCTCCCATCCACCCATCGAGGTATCTCTTGAAGAGTGCTAGTGAGGGTCCCTGCCTGATGTACATAGGAATCCTGTTCCAAAGCATGGTGAGTGTCCGGGTCAGGAATGTATCTTTCCAGCACGTCCTAGTCATTGTTGCATTTAGGTACATATCCCAGAGCATGTGGCTCTCAGTGGCTTTTGCTTATGTGGAGCATATCCATCAATATTGTTTTGGACATGGGCCTTGTATGTTCAGCAGAGATCACCTGAGTATACAGTATGCAAATGAGTACAGTTGGGGTTTCTGTAGTTGGGCTGCATACGTCATCCTTCGGAGGTCAGTAATCCTCTTGGTGTGGTAATGTTGTGGTATTTAAAGCTATTGCTGTGGTCTCGTAAGGTACATCCCAAATGGGGTGTTGTACCCTTTAATGTGTTTCATAAGTCATGAGTAGAGAGGTACAATGGCTGCCTTTGTTCTGGCTACAAACCCATTGGAGATTAGGGTGGCCATGTAGAAGGATAGCCACACCACCTTGGCAATATGGTTATCAAAGGAGTGGATGCTATCTACTTGGGTTCTAAGATCCCTTATTATGTCTTGTGTATGTAGGGGACTACCACCTATGTGATAGTCCATGGGTGATTGGTGTAATTCCAAAGGGGATGTCTATGCACCTTGTGGCATGCAGCTTGAGGCCATGTTATTGACACCAGGTATCCGTCCCAGTGACACCCTTATGGAGGTTGTTTGTTTCAGCTGGTGAATTAATCATGGCCCCTAGTTTGCAGTCGTCTGCAAACCTATTCAGGGTAAGTTCTTCTGTGCTAGTCTGTACCTCAGAGAAGCATATACCGAACATGAGGAGCCCTATGACTGAGGACTGGGGGATGCCAATTATAACTGATGTACAGTAGGAACTAGGGTATGCTACCCTCACTGTGTGTGTTTTGACCATGAGCCACTTTGCATAACATCTCATGACGTAGGGGTTGATGTGCAGGTGGATGTGTATGTTGACAATACCAGAATGGGGAACGGTGTTGAAAGCCTTTGAGAGGACAAGGTAGGCTGTGTGGACCTCCTTACCCTCATCTATTGATTTGGTAAATGTTGCAAAGGATTCCACCAGGTTTAGGAGACATGGTCTGGCCCTAACAAATCCAAACTGGGTGGGATCAAAGGTTTGGTGGCCACCAATGTCTCTCTGAATGAGATCCATGATGATGTGCTCTATAGCCTTGCAGAACAGTCTTAGTCAGGCGTATAGGGCAATAGTTCCCCTGGTCCATTGTGGTTCCACCTTTTGAGGAGTGTGATAACTGTTGCTGTGCACCATTCAGGGGCCACAATGCCTGATGCAAGGCTATTAGTGAATTTGGTGCCCAAGTGGGGAGCCATTTCATTCTGAAGTTCGTGGAAATCGCAGCCTGGGATGTTGTATGGTCATATGGATTCTGTGTTCCTGGCTTTAGAGAGTGCAACTTTGAACTGCGTAGTTGTGATTGCAGGGAACTCTGCATTGTTCCTGTATAGATTTGGGCCATTTAGGGTGTGATAGTTTCAGTGCTAACATTACACCCCTATCTGCCAGGATGTTGCCAATATCAGTCAGTTCTGTAATGTCCATGCCTAACTGCTGTATGTCAGAGCAGATGTGGGTATCGCCATCGAGAGTAGTGACATACCTCTAGAACGCTTTGTGGTAGTCCTTGGAATGAGTCACTGTAATGTTTACGTAGCTAGCTTTGGAGGATGTGATAAGGGATCTCAGATTCCTACTGAGGCTGACCAGAGTGCTCTCCCACTCATGTGTTTGTACTCTACTTTGCAGCAGTCTCCTCCTTCTATTGTACATTATGTCCATGGCAGTGGACCACCAGAGTGGCGTCCATTTTCTGGTGGGTACCGTCATGGCTCTGTTTGGTATAGCATGATCCATGCAGTCATGTAAGTGCTAATTTAAGTGCAGTTGTGTATGATTCAGTGGTTGTAACTGTATTGTCCATCTGCATGGGTGTCATGACGTTTACTACTGCTATCATAAGAAGCCTGAAGTTGGCTTTGTAGGAATATTGTACTGCGTTTCCCTTAAAGGGTGTGGTGCCGGGATGTGGATAACAAGGCTGATTAGCATACGTTCGGATCTGACCAACGAGGAGATAACCCCAGGTGTGGAACACCAGTCACACATGTTGGTAATGTCCACATCTAGGATATTGTTGGCCCTAGTGGTGGTGTGGATAGGTTGATCCTGCCGATTGGAGGTTATGAATCCCAGAAAGCATTGGCCTAATGTGTCGGTACATGAGTAGGCATCCCAGTTAATGGTGGGGTAGTGTCAGTCACACATCAGTAGTTTCTGTTTGAACCCTACTTTCCAGTAGACCAAGAAGTGAGGACCGTTAACCGTGGGGTATGGTGTGGAATCTGTAGCAAGCTACAATTTGTATAGCAGTTATGGCCAGAGTTAGTTGCACTTGGATTACCTCTGATGCATTGCGCTAAGCAGCCAGCCTGGAGGTGTGTATATCCTTGGGAAATATGGACACACCTCCGCCGTGGGTGTTCCGGTCCTGGTTACATGACTGAAAGGTGTGGTCTGAGTAATAGCCTGTTAGTGCAGGGGTGCTCTCAGGAGCCTAGAAGTAGTTCCCAGTCACTGCAGAGTTATCAAAGTGGTCCATTACAAGGAGTGCCTCGGGCGAGTGCATTTGAGATGAAGATGTCCAGCATTGAGTAGCATTACCCTCAGGTTTTGCTTGCCTGTTCCTGTTATGGTGGTGAATATGTTAATTGAACCGTGCCTAAAACAGGCACTATAGGAGCAGCAAGAGCCTTAGACGTTATCTGTAATCCCAGGGCCGACAGGTGCAGGCCATCTGTGCCAAAGCATCGTGTTCTGTCGACCATGTCATTCAAAGCAGACAGATACTGGATACCCTTGGAATGACACCAGAAGCATAGCCAACTGTTGAAGTAAATAATTCAGTCTTTGTACTATGTTATCAGTCTGGATGAATGCTGAATGCCTCTCAGGGCTAGGGTGATACCTGTCTGGGCTACAAGATCAGAGAGCTATTCCATGTCTCTGTACATGTAGTCCAGGAAGTTGCATCTCAGGGCATTCACACTAACATGGAGAATGACACAGTCCTATTGTACCTGTTGAGGAGTGACCTGAGTGCATAGGTTATGTTGCAGATCCTGTTACCCGACAGCCAACTGAAAGTGACTATCACCTTGTGTAGCCTGCTGAGTGGGACATCAGTGTGACCGCCAATAGAGTCACCTGTGACTAGTGTGTTGGGTGCGTTATATTGCCCTATTGGCTGTGGTTGATGGGCACACAGAGTCTGTTGGCAATAAGTAATTGGTGTTGTGTTGGGTGATGGGGGCTGCCTGCATTTCTGCTTTGGAGTTCTCTGTTGCCTAGACAGAGTAGTATTGAGAGGCTCTGCAAATGTTGTAGTCTTACTATGTGTGGCCTGTGGTGGTGGAGATCTAGTGAGACTATGTGATGAGTGTGGTGTGGTGCAAACATTTAACATCCCCACATGATTGTCAGGTTCAGTCTGGGTTGGAGAGAGCTTTACCTCCAGCATGGGTAGACATGTGCATCTCCCACAGGTTGTGGTGTTGTATGTTAGGAGGGGAGTATTGACTGTGTACACGAGACAATTTCTATATTGCCTCATGATGCCCATATTCATCATATAGGCAGGTAATAACACTGGGAATTGACACTTGGACATGCCTGAATATTTAACTATTTCCCACTAGATATGTGAGGAAAGTGTTTACAACAGCTGTTTTACTCTAAGCAAGTGGGAGATGTAAGTACAAACAGTGTTTACCTATAGGAAATGAGGAGGATTGAGTGCTATAGTAATTAGTAGCTCATGAAGTGCTTACATGTTCTGAACAAGTGCTGAGCATGAATAAGCAATACACATAGGGTTTCAGATAACATAAACACACTGCCCTCCCAACAGGTATACAGTCACATATCTATGAACACTACAGAGCCCCTGTAACCAAAACTATGATGGTACAAGGTGCACTCAGGCTGCATGTGACCTGTCCACATCTCTGGTTGTATCATATACGTATGGCAAAACAGTTTGCTATACACATCATGTAAAACATAGTTTCAGGTCAGTCTGTGAAAACACTGAATGGTGCACACCAACAGTTATCACAACCCACAAAGTGGAGACACCACTCATAATGGGAGGCACTGCACTATTACCCTGCCGAGTCTGGCCTGAAAGTCCATGAACCTTAATCAACATATATGTTGTTAGCAGTACAGATGTAGATGACGGTACGGATGATTTCACACTGCATATCATACCTGTGACAGGTCATAGGACATTATCACCCATTCTGTGTTCCACGTACACTCGGTATACTAGATGTACCTTTGTATCTCACAGGAGTGTTCTGCCAGTGGACTGTTGACAGAACCAACACTACAAAAGGTGTCTGAGTAATATGTGCATATCACACCAATGGCAGCTTCAGTAAAAAAGGGTTAATTAGTTGTACTCCCCCTCATAGCCCATACCACACAGACAAATGGGAGGCATCTGTGTATGTAAGTATGTGAATGGCTATGACCTAGGAGCAATAGCTGACTCAGTGTTGTGGACAACATACAGACTGGGCTTTGTGGGTGAGGTGTGTGAGATATGTGCACAATCTGACAGCTGCATATTGCATTGTCATCACTAGGTTAATAACCCTGTACCCAAGAACTACCACCTAGGCAGCAGTCAACATAATGGACACTGTGTGTAAGGGATGTTGCTGTGCAGTTTACCTCCCTGAGGTAGTGACATCACCAAGCCTATTAGGTAGTCATAAGAGGCAACCCTAGTCATGACAGGGTGCCATCCATGAACATGGAGATCATTGTACAGCCATACTCATCACTCAAGTGACCAATATCGGATCACATATCACCTTTAAGGGGTATTGCCCATGTTTGGATGTGGCGACCCCAGCCTTCACAATCCTCATCTCCACTATATAGCATGATGCCTACCCTGCATAAAGACATGTCCAACACTGTGATGTTGGATGTGCTACATGTACATATCCTGATCTGAAATACATACGTCATGGACATCCACCTTCCTAGTACAAGGATCGCCACATGCTGGACAGATCCTTGTGCCATACACGTTACATACTCCTGCCATACTATGCAACCCTGTCCAGCAAAGCTGCAAATTTCACCTCTGTCAGACATGGTGTGATGGCCTCATGGTAGATGCATCATTAACCGTCTGGATGAGTTATGTGGCACTGCCTCACCTGGCACCGGAAACATGGCTGTCAGCTACAGCTAGAAAACCTTACATCCTATGCTCGTACATGGCCCAGGACATACAGACTACTACATGACCTCGGCTGTACATGCTATAGTTGATAACCATCCCTGCAAATACCATCCAGCTAGCCATTGTCCCATGTGTATCACATGTGCAACACAGGCAATACGTGGCAGGATGTTGAACTGCTGTACAGTGCCGTGTAGATGTATATGACAAAACACATGCATGTAAAGGCTTCAGTGTGCATGTCTGCATTGTCACAGGTCATATCCATTAAGGCAGTGTATGTGTTGATATGTGACATATACACAGCATCAAGGTCAACAGCATTAATGTGGACACATCCAGGCATGTGCTGATAGGTAAGGACACCAGCACAGGCAAACAGACATGCTCACATCAAGACAGCATCCACATGGAGTATGAGCAATGTAATCAGGTGACACACATATATGGTGATATCCAATCCCCATTGGGTGTCACATGTGTGTGACACAAATATGTCAGTGGTGTCAGTGTCATGAAGATTTGTAAAGACAACTGTTCATATGTACTAAATGTGATACACATGTATGTGCATCTGTATCTCTGAGATACTGTGACCTGTTTCCATCATTATGTCTTCCAGATATGCCTCAAGCAAGGCTCCCAGCCCATACCCGCTTGGAGGATGAGGCCCTTATACCTTACCTCCAAGACAACTATGATGTCTTGTTTAGCCATGTGCCACAGCATGCACAGTAGCATGATGACCTGTGGCAGGAACTTCGCAGGAGGGTTAATGATGTGGGTGGCCATAGCAGGTGCACAGACACTGCACGGACCTGATCAGATGTGCAAAACAGTGTGCGAATGCAATCACTAGGGAACAAGGTGCAACAAGTGGTGGGCCACCAACCCAGCCCCCACTCATATGTACCGAGGAGCTACTGGCCAACCTGGGGGCGCCATCAGAACAGCATCCACAAACCCTAGCTGCCATCGTGGAGGTGGGTGTCTCTCAACCACCAATCCTGGAGTTGCCTGGTAAGTCACTACTGCACACATAACTATTATATCCCATATAGTTGCATGTGTCACTGTACAATATGTAATGTAACATCATATGCAAGGCATGTATCCACACATGCCACATACTATAGCATGCTACTCTGTGTATGCACACATGTGCATACTCCATAGTATATCCCATTGTACTGGCAAATAAACATGCACATTGCACCCTGTAGCTGTCATACAGTCATGGATAGTGATCATACTGCTGTCACCCCTATATAGGTATCTCTGGCGGTCCACAGAGACAGCAGGCCATTGCAGGTGAGACAGTTATAAGTATCAGGCATGTTAATGCACAGATCTATTCACCATGTGGCCAGTTAACACATGTACACATAATGTATGGTCACAATATACAGGTCGAATCTTTAATCCATCACAGTGGCTACCCATGTGCAATACTTACAAACTTAAGTGAAACACTGACATGAAACCACAGAAACTGTCATTGCTAGATGTGTGGACAGCTGTGCATACAACGGTGGAGGTGGTGTTCAATGTAGGAATATGTACTGTACATCAGAACTACACGTGGGGTACACAAACAGTACTACACAGTGAGCTGGAGTATGGGCAGCTCACAGGATTCACCATTGTGGAATATGCCCCTGCAATGAGTGCACACATTGTGATGTGCCATCTGACATGTACATGACATGTAGTGGTCTGGCTGCAACATTGTCTCACTATCCCGTAAAACATACCCCACATACCAAACATACAACCCTTTGTCTGCATAACCCTGTGGACAGTGGAGTATCTGACATCTATGGGTGTATGTCATATGGGACAACACAGACATGAGATATACGGCCATCACAACCGTTTGGCCAACACATGTTCACACATGGCCATGGAAGATGGCCAGAGACATGTAGCAAAACACAGATGTGATGTGTTTGTGTACACACCCTGTTGTACATTGGCTACACATGGTCCAACTATAGCCTTTGTTGAACGGTTATATTGCAGATGTGGAATAAACACTGGACATCCTACAATCCTGTGCACAGCTTGTGGAGGTGTCATTTAATTCGACCACATAAGATGTGTTGAACATCATGACTGTGTCACAGCATGACGGTAGTCACCTGTACAGCATACACATACATACACAGACAACCACATCAGGCCACAGATACAGTACATTTCCCTTGCTGCTGTTGGGCATCATTGTCAACCATGCACCTTGTGTGTGTGGTACACAAATGTCATGTGGGACATGGTGTATTGACAAGTCTGCCATGTGTGGACATGGTTGCCAGGCAGCTAAAATATGTTTTCAGATGTGCTGGGGTGTCATCCGTGTGTCCTTCAGTGATCTGTCACACATTACACATCATGGTTTAGTGTGTATATACCTCAGCGACGTGGGTCACAATCCACAGTGTATATGTATTGTGTATTCACACAGTCATGGCTATGCACTGTGTTTGTAATCCACACTGTATAGCAATAGAGATGCCTCATGATTTCATGCAATGGCACTGTGTCCGTACTTCACACTGTAAAGCAATATAGACGCCTCATAATACCCTTCAATGGTCATGCACATCTGCTAAAAGTGCATTTTATCTGTAGGGCATACAGACAACACTGCAATGTGACACCATTACACCACTGTACATATGACAGAACACCATTGTGTCAAACATGTATGCATGTCAATGCACACGTCAGCAGATTACATGTCATACTACATGTTAATGTCAAGGTCATATGGCTCACATCAGCCATGTGTGCTGTTAACCTGTGCTGGTCCACATGGTGTATCACAGGGATGCATGCTTACTCCCATAATTGTGTGAAATGCATGGCTTCTGCTATGACACATGCTTGCTGTTGTGTGCAACCCAGGGATGTATGATAACTACCACTATTATTGTCTGAGCTGCATGTCGTCTGCTGTATCACATGCATGTTGCATGCCTTCTGTCAAATCCCATGCATGGTGTGTGTGTGTGTGTGTCTGTATTGTAATGTAGAGTCTTTGTTTGTATTCACATGTGATGTAGGTGCATTACCCTCCTGCAGTCCATCTGATGTTAGTGTCCCCACAGACTCTAGCAGTGATGATGAACATATGCTTGAGGCACAGGCAGAGTTGTCAGGGGCTGAATCTGTGCCATTGGTTACCATTCCACCTATATCCCCCTCATTCCCGCACACAGTTCTCATGCCAGCACATACCCCATCACCAGTGGTCATAGAAGAAGGACAGCATAGTAGCTTGGAACAGGAACATGTGGTGGCTACGGAAGGTGTGTATTCACACTATGGTGTCAGTCAAATGACTGGAGATGTGCCACACAGGCATGTGGCCAGTGCTGCTCATAGGAGGACCTCTGGCTGACATGCCCCTGCAGTACAGAGTTCAGCAGCTGGTGTCACCAGATCCATGTTTCAGACTGTAATGGTGTTACAGGCATGTGCTGAATGGCAGAACAGAGAAGGGCAGAGGCTTCAGAGGGCTGCTATCCATTCTTTAAATGACAACATCCAGGCATTGGCAAATGCTCAACAACAGATTGCTGATGTTTTGGACAGACGATTGGGTGACATGGTTGGAATCCTTGACCGTGGCATGACAATCCGTGAGCTGTCTGTGCTGGAACATCTGGTAGGAGTGAGGCATAGGGCACGTGAACATAGGCCAGCTACATCACCTGGTGCAGGTCTACATGAACGAGCTACCTCACATGCCCGCTCCCATAGTGGCGGTAGTAGCAGCAGTGCAGCTGGTGCTGTGCTGTCCACACCAGGACAAAGGCCACGTGGACATGGCCCTTGACAGTCCCAACAGGGACACGGTTCCAGTGGACATGTCATCAGACAGTACCCAATCCGTACCTCTGTCTGGTAGTGCCCGTGCAACCCCTGGCAGGCACAGGTCACATGGCCAGACACCGTGAGCTGTAAATCCTGTACAGTCTGGAGCTGTCAATAATACCGCTGTGTAGGCCAGACGCATGACAGAACTGTGTGCACACATACACGCACACACTAGAAACATCTGTAGGGCACCGCAACACTCACATGCATAACAACCACACATGGCCAATTAGATCACAGGCCCTAACCCACACACATGATGTCATCCACTGGTGCAGCCTAGGCCCCTGGCAAACATGATCACCCTGTGCATATGATGATGCTTGTGCCACATCCCTGTCATCCACACCATTGGTGCAGGGACATGCTCATATGGTCTGATGCACCGGGAGAACAGAATAGGGAGAGAAGTGTAGATTACAATTGTTGTGTACTGTTGACACGCAGCAGACATACCATGTAGTACATATTTAGAATGCATTGTTTTCTGTTCACAGTATGTGTCTTGGTAACAACAGTAACAGCATGTTGGTAATGATATTCTGCTTCCCTCCTTCAGGTCTAATTGCATGTGCCATTGAGTACCAGTGTTTGCAGTTTTCCATGTGTAAATGTGGACTACTCACAGGCATGTATGGCAATACCAGCATGCTATACGTAGCTTCATCCTCACTGTTAGAAAGGCTGACATTCCAAAGATGTCTACAAATCTACTGATCCAGGAGCATTTGAGCTGTGTACTAAGCTACAGTGGCTAGAGACATGACAACCTGGTGACATCACAGGTACAGTTACATGGGGCGGGGAGTTTACATAGCGGTCTAGCTGATGACAAGGGTAGAGGCCAGTTGATAGCTTGAGGCCTCACTATGTAGCAGTAATACACATTCGCATTATAGGACGAGAACACACAACTACACACACACACACACACACACACACGCACACAGGTATTTGCACACATGTATTCAGACACAGTAACACACCCACACTCACGGGGGTCAACGACACTGTAAAACACACACACACTTGATAGTGTTGAGGTGAGGACCCTGCCTATGGGGTAATCACCATTACAGTACTGTGCACCCACATGACACGACAGAGAATGAACATGTACAGGTAGTCAGTAATGCCTAAGATCGGCATCAACAAGGTAGTAGATTGCATCACCTGTAGGGGTTAGGGGTCCTATCTGTTCACTATGGTAACATACATCATCACTCCATGGACCAGTCAGCCATACATACATACATACACACACACACAAGGAGTCCACAATTGAATGCGCCTATGTCCTGCACATACAGATAGCTCACATGTGTGATACACACCCCACCTGCCTATGTCTTGCTTTCTACACTGCAGTATGTACAGATCTCTACAACAGTGTACAGGGGTGTGTAACAATTGGGATGTATTCCCCAAGATACATGGCATATATGGACATACAAGCAAACACACATGGCAGTACTGTGAATCAAACACCTGCTGTCTTACGATACGTATGACAGACATGTGACAGTATTGCCCGCATTACAGTGTGTACCAATGCTACCTTTGGTAATTGTGCTGATATATGCACACGGGAGGTCTTAAGTGTTACAGGTGTCAAGTAATTTACAGTCAGTGACAGCCTGACCGCTGTTTAGGTTGTATGTCTTCCCCTTCAATTAATAGAAACATAGCTTAGTGTTTGCACATGTTATGGTAGGATGGCTTGTGACACACCTGTGAGCTGTGTTCAGAAAACATCCATCTGCAAAGATGGCCCACCACTTTGTCCACACATCATCCATACCTGATGTACATCTTACCGTACTGTCAGTATTTCACCATATACAGTTGACAGTGATGGGGCTGCATTGCAACTGCATGTTGTAGTAAGACACAGATCACCTGCAAACATAAGCTACTGCACACGCATGGTAGCTGAATGCACACCACTACATGTACATGTGTGTAGGTCCTACATTCCTGTCATTTAGCCATGTTTGTAGGCATTGCAATTGGTGGACATGTGTGATGACATACATGACACATGGACTGCTGTATGATATGATAGTTGTCATGGGTAACCAGTACAAAGGGAATGTTAATTCAGTCAACATTGCTATCACACCTTATGTACTGTTAGCATTTAACAGCCATGGACCTACCTTCCATGTGCATGTGTGTAATTGCTGTAGCCACCTGTCTGCACAAAGGACAGTAACAGCTATGGTATGTACATATGTGTGTGTGGGGCATGTACATATCCATGGCAGGTACATGTATGTCATATCCAAACATGAGGGTGTTTACTGGTGTGTACAGCAATAGTCATCTGTTACAGCTATATATGACCCAGGGCCCCTGTTATGTGTACAGCTGACCTGGTTACAAACAGTGGTATCATTGCATTGCATAACACATGATGCAACTGTGTCAGTACATGGGTAGTCTGTGCAGCTGTTGTAGAGCTAGGTACAGTCTACTGGTCATAGGTCACATGGTGTTGTACTAATATATGTTCTGCCACATGTATGGATGTGTGTTGCTGGTCCAAGGACATGGTGATGTCTGAGGGCTACATCCACTGTGATCTGGACACATCTGTGATGGCTTTTGAGGGTGTACTGGTCAGTACATGTGAGAGGCCTTCATGTAGGTGGGGACACCACCACCTGGAGCCATAACTGTGTTATGGCCCACATGTCTGTATCCGAGGTATACTGTGGTAGTGCTATTGTGCACAACTGAGCCTTCAGCCAGGTGTTCCTCACTGCACAGATGTCCGTATTCCCCATTGTTGGATCTACATTGGAAGCTGTGATTACGAACGCTACACATCTAGCACTGTTTAGCATACACATACAATGCAGTTATCCTCTAGGTGTCTGGGTGTTAACCTGGTCTCAGGACATTCGTCTATGAATGGCACTGTATGGGTAAAGTAGCCACTCCTGGCAGGACATCCCCACGGGTGGTATTAGTGTGCCAGGTTTAGATTGGTACATCTAAGTTGATGGACACAGCAGATGTTGTGTAGAAGACCGGTGTCAGATATATGTAGTGCAGCGTTCATGCTAACAATGACAACTATCGACACACTGTGCCCTTCCGTGTTTAGAATCAGAATGCATACAAAACAGCCCTTTGCTACTAAGTGTGTGAGCATGCCCAGTATGATGTTGTGTAGATGGACACGTTTGGAATGCACTAAGTGTGTGAGCATGCCCAGTGACACCTTGTGTTGGTTATGTGCCTCTGTGTGTATGGGCATGGCTATTGTAACCCTGTATAGTGATAGTGGTCGTCCAGGCAACAGATGGCCATACCCCACTTCAGGATGGATTCCTACATTGAACACACTGTTTCACAGGTATGTACATCGTAACTGCCAGCATCCATGTCGATTTCCGCATTCCTAGAAGGTCATATTGACAGTCTTGAATGGTGTAGTGTCTGTGGCACGTCTCGTATCTATATAGTATTGTAATAGTGGTCCATAGATAGGCAGTTGCCCTGATCACACCAATGGCGTGTGTTTGTCTCCATCTGCCTGGGGACAATAATATGCTTTTAGACTGCTCACACTCCATACAATCCCTAGCGTCATCTTTTCCATTGCTGATAATGTCACCCACCTAGAAGTACGCCTCTGGGAGTGCTGTGTCCCAGTAATCTCAGTAGCGCGTTATGTAACTGCGTAATGCTGTAGTGTGATAAGGTAGTTAGGTCTGTGTTCTAATCCCAGCCATGCCAATTGTGTGTGTGTGTTTTCGTCTGCCTGGGGACAGAATAATGCTTTTAGACTGCTCACACTCCATACAATCCCTATTGATATCTTTTCCATTACTGATGATGTCCCCCACCTAGAAGTATGCCTGTGGGAGTGCTGTGTCCCAGTAATCTCGGTAGCGTGTTCTGTAACTGCGTAATGCTGTAGCGTGATAAGGTAGTTAGGTCTGTGTTCTAATCCCAGCCATGCCAAGTGTGTGTGTTTGTGTGTGTGTTTCTGTCTGCCTGGGGACAGAATAATGCTTTTAGACTGCTCACACGACATACAATCCCTATCGGCGTCTTTTCCGTTGCTGATGATGTCACCCATCTAGAAGTATGCCTCTGGTAGTGCTGTGTCCCAGTAATCTCGGTAGTGTGTTCTGTAACTGTGTAATGCTGTAGTGTGATAGAATAGACAGGTAGGTGCTCTATTCCAAGGCATGACAGGTATGTGCTTTTGGCAGTCATATCCTATGTGCTGGTATCTGTGAGTGGCTAGCTCCAGGATGTGTTGTGCGTGTTTTGTTGTTTTCCTATATAGTGTCCATAAATGTCACAATCGCCCAAAAGACTGGGTTGGCAAGACATACACATACATTCGCCAATAGGTCTGGTGAGTAAATGTCAGCAGCCCTAATCTTACCCTTAATACAGTCTGACCCGTGTGATGCAATGAAACACACTTGCCTTGATAGTAACACCAGTACGTAATGCAGGAGGCGCATGTGGTTTCCTTTTCATTCTTGTTTAATGCTTTGGTGTCACATGGTCCGCTGTTGTGATACATATTCTATATCTACATATGTGTGTGCATATGTATATATATGTGTGTGTGTGTATTATGTATGTATGTGTATATATATATATATATATATATATATATATGTGTGTGTGTGTGTGTGTGTGTGGACATTAGCACACATAAATATACATCATTGAATACATGTCCTATACTGTTGAATGCCTGTGCTGGATGATCTGTACATGATCACCTCAAATGTATGTATATCTGCCATGGCTTAGTGGTAAAGCACATCGTCTGTAGTGTTTAGGGTCCCGGGTTCGAGGCATGTAGAGACTGGTTATTTTGTTGCTGGGAAGAACAAGGGACATTGAATACGGTGATAGTAAGGCACTTTTAACCAGTTGTGTGCGGATCTGCGCGACAGCAAGCAGTGGTTATTATTTTGGAGGCGCAATATGGGTCATTTAACTATGCATTAGAAGACAATACTATGCAAATGAGGTGGAAAATAGTGAATCCCGTTAATCCCCAGGGTGTGATGCAGATCCCAAGAGTGTTTGTGTATAGATAGCCGGGTGCAGAACTCGAATATAGGTGAAAGCATGGGGCGGGGGGAGGGGGGTTTCAGGCATACACATACATTAGAGCACTGTGTTATGGGATTGCTCCTGCCTTAGCACGCCTAAGCTAGGGGTGTGTCTATACCTACCTAGTGGGAGGGACAACAGCAGTAGGAGAGTAGTCAAGGTGAACAAGCTGCGCAAACAGGTGATAATTAGCACAATCAGCAGATTAAAGGCCCAGCCCAGCCCAGAACACTACGATAAAGTGAGCAAGCACCATACACACAGGTTTTTTCCACACTCTACACCACCGGTGTATACATGCAGGGAAATTTTGCAAAACAATCCAACAAAATGAGAAGGGCTGCAGCAGGCAACATAGACCAACATGTGCAGGAGGCTGAGGGTAGTGAGGATGTGAATGCTGCTGAACAACCCTCAGTGAGGAGACAGAGAAGACTGTACAGACCCAGGGTAACCTACCAGGGGCTACATGAGCTGGAGATAGTGGAGCACTATGGGGTGGACAGAGACCTCCTACAGCAGATTGTTGAGCTGTGCCGGCCACACCTGACACATCAAACAGGCCGAGGGAAACTCATCCCAGTGGTGTAGGCCTAGGTATACTAGCCACACGTACCTCCCAAAGCACAACTGGGGATATCATGGGGATCTCTCAGGCATCTGCTTCCAGAGTATTCCACCAGTTCCTAGATGCCATGTCACCAAATGCCAGTGAGCATGTACATTTCCTCAACACACGTGAGGTGTTGACCAGCAATATGTGTCTCTTCCACCAAATGGCAGACTACCCTGGGGTAGTGGGTGCTATAGCCTGCACGCACATATGCATCAAAGTACCACCCGGTGGGCGGGGTAAGGCCTACATTAACCACACGGGCATCCCCTCCATCAACTGCCAGGTCGTATGCGATGCCCAGGGTATTATACTGAATGTGTGTGCTGGCTATGATGATTCCGATATATGGCATCTGACACAACTGTACCACAGATTTGCCAATATGGACATCCCCTGCGGTCACCTAGTGGGGGATGCTGGGTACCCACTGGAGCCGTGGCTGATGACACCCATCAGAAATGCACACACACCTGAAAAACTACGCCATAATGAGGCACACGTACAGGCAAGACATATAATTGAGCATGTGTTTGGGATGCTCAGGTCACGATTCTGGTGTCTGGACACATCCGGTGGAGCCTTGCAGTATTCACCAGCTACATGCACCCAAATTGTTATGGTATGTGCTATGCTACACAATATGATTCTGCGGAAACAGTTGCAGCAGGAACATCATGGGGCAGGGCCACACAGCCCCCCACCAATACCAAGGCCTGTACAGGCACGGAGTGACTCTGAGGAGGAACTACCTGAGCCAGACCCAGTAGGTGGAAGGAGGCATGCCCAGTATGACCTGGCCTTGGGAAAGAGGCAATGCATAGCATATGCACTGACACAGTAGGCACCCAGGGAATGTCACCCTCTCTGACTCGCACAGACAGTAAATAGGATGCCAAACATGACACTACCTGTGCTCAGCCATGTATAGGAAGTACACTGTGTGCATCTGACATAGGCAGCCATCCAGCACCATCCTCAAGTCTGGCACACCCTCAAGGTAAGTCAATCAACCTACCAATTGGCAGTTGTATTAGAATGTCTTTTTACCTGTAGCTATGGTATGGATGTGAGCATGCAAGGGAATTTGGTGGCCGAATGTTAGGGCAGTGGACAGTGCACATCCATGGTGGCACCATGACATCTGTAGCAAATTCTGGGGTCACAGTGTAGCCAGTAGTACACAGGGTGTCCTAACCCACTGTGGGTTATGGGCTGAACATCATGTGTGTCCATACAGCCCACACAAGTCTTAACCAGCTGGACAGGTGTAGACCAACACGGACAAATGCTGTACAATGGCCTCTGAATATGCCCAATGGATGACTCCCCCCCCCCCCACAGACACACACAGACAGACTACAGAAGGCCAGGCAGTTGGATGTAGGTTGTGAAGGCTAGGACGTCTGAAACTAATGTGTTAGTAATTAAAGCTAAAATCTGCAGTATACTGGTATGCCTCTAGCCAGCATATTAGGTAGGTCCACACACTGAAATGGAGTACCTGACATACCAGTACAGTAGTAGCAAAAGTGTACAGCTGTCAGCTGTGCCCCCCTTCCAACGTACACATGTAACAGTCATGTGCCCCCCCCCCCAGTGCTGTGTAGGAATCTGGATACAGTTGGATGTCCCCCCACGCTGTGCAGAAATGTAGCAACAGTCAATGCCACATGACCAATGGATACCCTGCAGACACAGCATGCCACCTGTCTGTGTACAACGCAGAGGTCGGCACCACAGTACTGACTACCTGGACATGTAACACATGCAATCCAGTTGACCATACTGGGCATGCTCAAACACATGAAGGTATGACAGTAATGTCAGTCGACAACATGAGTAATAGTCATACTGGGCATGCTTACACACTTAAACACAAGATGGCCAGGTCTGCAAACACCAGTGGTCCGGACATATCTGCCAGTACATTGCTATACTGTTGGATGACTGTGCTGTATGGTATGTGTGTGGTACTGTCTATTGTCTGTATATTTGCCATGGTGTATTGGTAATTCAGATTAGCTGTGTGTGCAGGGTGTTGCTACCAACACTTGCGAAGAATGGTTCTTTGTTTGCGGCCAGAACAAGGCCATTGGATACAGAGTGATTAAGGCACATTGCAGCAGTTGGGAGTGGTTGTGCGTGGGTTTGTGCAGTGTTAAGCACTGCTGACCTCTGGTTACAGCTTCTTATACTTGTTTAGACTCCACATTTCTTTAACAGTGCAATACTCACATGCTTGCACCTGCTCGCTCCCTCACTTGCACATGCACCGGCATTGGTGCTTGCATTTGTCACTCATGCTTGGTGGGTGCGATCCCTTGTGATGCCTATTACATCGGATTACATGGTTACAGTATCAGGTATGGCTGACCATTAGGCAACGGCATGGCATTTGACTGTACGGAATTGGCGGTCTGTCCAGTGAGTTAATCATATTATATGCGTGTTCCTCATACAATCTGCTCCCATCTGGATGATGCATGGGATCCGATACTCTGCAATGCAGACAAGTAAATGTGTTTTTGGAACCATATCCGTCTGCCGGGTCATGCTACCACATACCTATTGTAGGTTTTCCACCTTTTAAATTGGAAAATAAAACACAATCCCAGCTAACCTCCAAAGGTCCTCTCCACTAAATCAGTAGAATTTTGTAGATAAAACACCAGTATGAGGACCACCACGATTATGCAGCAAAAAATCTTCTTTATTGAATACAAAGAGAGATGAGCGCTTTCACGTACGGACTGTACGCTTCTTCAGATCTATTTGATTAAATCTAAAACAATTCCTTATATAGTACAAAAATAAGTGGCAAATTGCATCAATTAGTCAATTAGTATCATAATTACAAAGTTAAGTGCAAAAAGCTGTTACTAAAGTGTCAGTACTATTGCTAAAACAAAAGCTAACTCACTCTATATACAAACAAAAACAGTTTTTAAGAAAAACACAAAACATCAGAAAAACAGACATATAAGGGACATGAAAAATATATATGTATATATGCCTCTACTTATCAGTATCACATAAAAGATCTCAGTTTCTAAAAAGAGCTCCATAAAGAGCTCTATAAGAAATGGAACATTATGTCCATAGGCTTGGAAAAAGTGTATATTTTTATGTTATGTATGTGAACCTGGTTTGTTCCCTTATATATTCCTACTTAGAACAGGGCTATTAATGCCATAAATACCTATGGTTATATATGATCCTAATATCTAAAACTAAAATAATATAAAATAGACGTAGTTGATATATAAATAGATAAATAAATAGATGAATAGCAAAGAAGGTATTGGATCAGCACAAAGCTTCTGTCTATCCTCAAAAAAGAACTTAAAATTAGGAAACAAAATCAACTGCACTGTTAAACTAGATTAGAGGCCATCAGATATATATATCATGCTACCACATACCTATTGTAGGTTTTCCACCTTTTAAATTGGCCGAAGTGAGACTTTAGGATTAACACCTGTCCCACTTTGCATGGGACAGTCCCTCCTTAGGTGTATGTGTCATGCAAAAATAATCTAGGCATAGCAAATGTCCTGATTACAGGACAATATTATATTTTATGTTTCTCTAATAGTTACATGTAACAGTTATTGTATAAATGACACTGCTATATGTTATGTGAAGTAGCATAAGCAACTTGACTGCTGCTAGACTAAGCTTTGATTTGTGCTAATACATATATTTCTGTACTATGCACGGCTGTAGGTATGTTCTGACCTGGTACATCTGACATTTCTACGGAGCAGGTCCCACTTTGGCCATTTGGAAAGGTGGCAGCCCTATAGGACCTATATGTAGAGATGTCAGATTTGGCAAAGCAACACATACCCACAGCCAGTAGAAAATTGACTACTTCACCGGTTTGCATAAGTAAAGGTTATTCTTGTAGCATTATAGTTGCTAATACTGTTTCCTGTAACAGCTAGGTGTTTCAGATACAACATAATCGTTTTATGCAACCACTACAGACAATATATGGATTCTTTGCCCGAAATTACAGGCAATGTGCCATAATAACATTCATTTTGCAGCACACAATTGCCCAGAGGGGAGTGTCCCTCACAAAGGCGAACAGGTGGTAACCCCAACCTATTATGCTATCATCTACCTAAGGTAGTTGGCGTAATATGCACTTTCCGTCACTAGCAGGCCTCACATACAAATGGGCGAGAATGAACACTGTATCAGGGACACTGCATAATACCCTCTGGGACACATTTAAATGATTGGTTCTATTAACCTGACACATTGACAGCCACAGGGCATATGTATTTATTCACATTTGTCAAGGTACATGCTGTTTATGACTCATACATGTTGTCATTAGTCATTACGTGTATTACGCCACCTGTCCACTTAATATCACTAGTTTCTGGAAGGGTTTAGTTAGGACTGTGTAAGATTCTGATTCATAATCACGGACGTCCATGATAATCTGGTACAGGGCATTGATATAGTCCCTATGAGTTCCCCCAATGGTTTATGGACTATCCAGTAGATGTGCTCTTCAGGTTTGGGAGGTATGGGTGTCTGCTATGCCCACATAGGAATATTAATTACTTCCACGGGGCGGGCCTAATACATCTCTGCCAACCAACACCTGCACACTTAGGCCCATTATTGCATACCCATGATTCCCCTACCTGACACCCCTCTACAGCACTCATGACCTGTACTTACTGTGAGCGCAGCTGGGGTATGAACACACCCCTACACACCGCACACACTCCCCATCTGGGGACACCTGTCATACGTTTTGTCAAACCATGTGTTATCAGACTTGCACAACCTACTGTTCCATGTATGGCTACATCCTGGTCGCATCAATCATTATTGGGTTGCCTATTAGGGAAATTTTTGGTGTCCCACAAGGGACCCTGTGATCCATGTTTAAAGTGTAGACCTTGCAGATCTCTCCCACTGGTAGTTTCCTGCCAGTGGTCTGGAAAGCAGCGGTGTATTTACCTTTATTGCGTGTCTGTATATCTCACCGGCCTAGCTGGGGTGGTGTGAGAGGTAGACGTTAGTTGATTGGACCTCCCACTAACATATGCTCGGTCTGAACATATGTTACCCGTAACTGCTGTACCGTAACCTAGGTATATACATGTGTATATCTACAGTAACATAGATAGATATATATATATATATATATATATATATATATATACACACATATATAATATATATATATATATATATATATATATATATATATATATATAATTTTATATATATTTTTTTTGTGTGTGTATGTATGTATATATATATATATATATATATATATATATGTGTGTGTGTGTGTGTGTGTGTGTTGTCAGTAGTCATTATGTGTATTCCGCCACCTGTCAAACTAATATCACTAGTTCTGTATGGGTTTAGTTAGGACTGTGTTAGATTCTGATTCGTAATCGCGGACGTCCATGATAATCGGGTACAGGGCACTGATATAGTCCCTATGTGTTCCCCAAATGGTTTACGGACTATCCAGTAGATGTACTCTTATGGTTTGGGAGGTATGGGCATCTGCTGTGCCCACATAGGAATATTAATTACTTCCACGGGGCGGGCCTAGTACATCTCTGCCAACCAACACCTGCACACTTACACCCATTATTGCATACCCATGATTCCCATACCCGACACCCCTCTTCAACAGTCATGACTCATCCTTACTGTGAGCGCAGCTGGGGTATGAACACACCCCTACACACTGCCCACTCTCCCCGTCTTGAGACACGTCGTACGTTTTGTCAACCCATGTGTTATCAGACTTGCACAACCTACTGTTCCTTGTACAGCTACATCCTGGTCACGTCAATCATCATAGTTTCGCCTGCATGGCGAAATTTTGGTGTCCCGCAAGGGATCCCGTGATCCATGTTTAAAGTGTAGACCTTGCAGATCTCTCCCACTGGTACTTTCCTGCCGGTGGTCTGGAAAGCAGCGGTGTATTTACCTTTATTGCGTGTCTGTATGTCTCACCGGCCTAGCTGGGGAGGTAAACGTTTGTTTATTGGCCCTCCCACTAACATATGCCCGGTCATGAACATATGTTACCCGTAATTACTGTAACGTAACCTAGTTATGTACATGTGTATATCTACAGTAACATATACAGATATATATTGTATATATTTTTTTTGTGTATATGTGTATATATCTATATACGTTGTGTGTGTGTGTATGTATGTATGTATATATATATATATATATATATATATATATATATATATATATATATATATATATATATATATATATATATATATATATATATATATATATATATATATATATATATATATATATATATATATATATATATATATATATATATATATATATATATATATATATATATATATATATATATATATATATATATATATATATATATATATATATATATATATATATATATATATATATATATATATATATATATATATATATATATATAATATACACATCAGTGTGTCCGTTGACCATTACATTTCCCGGCCATATGCACTTACACATGCGTATTGCGTTTTATATCTGCTTCAACAGCATACTATTGCCTTAGTCATTATGACACAGACACTTCACTCCGGTTAACTTGTAATCGGTATTTAGCACGTTATACAGTGGACAGATGTCGCTATATGTTCATGTACAGAGGACCGATGGTAATTGGGATGTGATAGTGTCATTTGACCTGTTCCTCGTCTGCACAGCCTATTATTCCAGCTACTGTATCTGTTTGTCTGTGCACATTCATATTATTTATGTCAGTAAATGGAGTACATGTGTTAGAGAATGTACTACAACATATTGTTGTCTGCAAGTGTGTATGCATATATACCTATTACATACTAGCTGACCTACACGGGCTGGTCCATTGGAACCAGCGCAACCAACCCTGGCACTCCTGGATCCATAATCGCATAGCCATAGTTTCTCCACCCCACCTGTGTTGAGTTTCCACGCGTAACAGCCATTATCCACCTGATATCGCAGCCATGACACACCTTTACACATTGCCCTCTCCAGGGCGTTTGGGGCCCTACACACATTTTGTGCCACCTTGTGTATTCACAGGGTTTCCCGCCATTTATATTTGCACATACATGCCTTTCCTGGTGTTATGGATTACGGCCATTTGCGGGTTCCAAGTGTAGGTGGTCACAACATGAACTACATTCCGTCTGTGTATAATCTAGACGTAGCAGTTCAACAATATTATGCCCAGTGGTAGAACCCTGCCTCTGGTGTCAATAGCGATGCTCTACTCACTGTTGGGCAGCTTTATCTGACATACGCTGCAAGCACTATATAATACCTTAGTTGCTCTAGATTCCCTTCACAACCCTTGTGTATGCTTTATTCTTACGGTGTTCATTCTTACAATATATATATATATATATATATATATATATATATATATATATATATAAATATATATATATATATATATATATATATATATGTGTATGTGTGTGTGTGTGTATATATATATATATATATATTTCTATTTATATATATATATGTATATAAGTTACACCTGTACATAAAAAACTTAATTTGCTATGCTGGGAGCTGCTTACACCCGTGCAGACACACTCGCATATGCTTACTGTGAGTTACATATGTTTACTGCCACTTCTTTGTGCTTACGTGTGCCTTATTCATTATGACAGTACCACTTTGATTGAAGGAATCCGGTTAATGGCCCCATGCGAAACACACATTCACCTTTACATGTTTAAATGTTGGTTTACAGCACAGAGACGTTCATTCCACAAGAAAATTATATGTGCTATAGTCATACTTGAACCGGGAATGCCTTTACATTAGGCGGATGCTCTAACCACTACACTGTTGGTGTTCTGCTTCCTTTATATGTATACCCATGGTTCATAGCTACCCTAACATATGCCTCAACGCTTCACTTACACAGCAGGCATCCATTCTCCTGCTGGGAAAACCGCAGTACTACACATGCGACATTCCCTATTCCCTACTGCTCTGGACCCTTGCTGCCTGTTTACTCACTCCAAGGATATTCAGAACTCCAAAGCTTATAGTCCGGAACTGCCCTGTACCCATTTAAAAGTCAGAATTAGCACCTCGACAGAGTTAGTCCCAATGTTAACATTCTACCTGTGTTTACAGACGCAGGGGTTTAGACGTCTCTGACCAGATTATTATGTTGGCACTACATAATGCAGGATGGGGTGGGGGGTTCCACTGGTGTTTCCCTTGACATTTGTTATGAATGCTTTATTGTGACCATGTTCATTCATTCATATATATATATATATATATATATATATATATATATATATATATCTGTACATACACATACATATACACCTACATACCTATTTACATTTCCCATACAGTTGAATGTCTGCCGCACATCCCCGCTGCCTTTACCTCCCTATATCCGAAGGGTATTATTCTGGACATCACATAAAATTAGCGGCCCTTACATGGCTTGGACCCAGAAACAGATGCACATTAGTCACCGGTTTAACCACTACACCATCCATGGTACATTCTGCATGGGTGGCAGTTAGGATATATGACTTCAGTACAGGTATTCAGCAGTACTGGCAACAAATGTGACTGTTGGTGTACATATGTGTACGGACCTCTCAACCACTCGGGGACTAATTTCAACAGGGACAAGGCAAGGACAAATCAGGGACAATCATGGACACTTTTACAATATTAGTACTATTAACTTGAAACGTGTTGACAGATTCAGAGCATATGTAGTAATACTTATTTTCTGAAGTTGAGTGTATTACTCTTAATTATTGTCATTATTCATTCAAGTGTCATTCAACACCTTTCCTCTGAAGATCACTGGTTTTAGGGAGGATTAAGAGGCTGGCCAGTTATTGTGTGAATGCTCTGACCATTGGTAGGGTTGCCACATTTTCATATGTCCAGTATGGGATATATTCGGGACACACCAGGTTTTTCAGGCCAACATATACCCACGGTCAGTACAGGGTTTAGAACTTTAATTATTTTCCTAGATGAGAGCTTATTCTTGTAGCAGTTTAGTTGCTTATTCTGTTTCTTGTAAGATTTATGTATTTTACATACAGAAATAACTGTTTTAGTCAACTATTACATGAAATATGGTACATAGTTATTTCCTACAATCACAGGACATTTGCCATTGTATCATTCTTGGTCAGGACACACCTACCCAAACAGGGACTGTCCCTTACAAAGTGGGACAGGAGGTACCCTGCTTACATCAGTGGCTTAATCACCCTATATCCAAATGCCAGTATGCAAATGTGTAAAGTATATTTTCTCGATAATTCATGTGGGGAGCTGTGCATCACGGTCAGGTGTTTAATCCCGGGTAGTAGGTTCTGCATGACTGGCTGGAGGCTGAGCAATCTCGTGAACCACTACTACACATACAACTTGTGTCCAGATGTCTACAGGACTGGACATAGTGTCGTGATACCAAGTCTGATGTTTATACAGGATACTTGTCCCATGAGGGATATGCAAAAACTGAACAAGCCAATAACCTTCGATTGATTTTTTTTTTTTTTTTTGGATTTATGAAAATGTGATAGGGTGTTACATGCAAGGGATACATGGTTTGCAATCCTGACACTGCCTAGGGTGACACTGCCTACTAGATATGAGTAGTGGTCACTATGTGCAGATATGGCTGCGCCAAGCTAGCAGCCCGAGTATGGCTGGATTTGGTGGACGTTCAGGAATGGGGGGGGGGGTTGTTTGCTTTAGAAGGGATGATGGGTATTCAATTATGCATTCAGTTGTGTTGTAATTGGATGGCTCGGTTCCATCCAGACCATTATGTGGGTATGTGCCGGTGACATTTCTGTACATGTGTATCGCACATTTTAATATTCATATCTTTGTGTGATTGTGTTCTACAGTATGGCCTGTCAGGTTGTATTGCGGATGTGTATGCTTGTTCTTTGTGTTTTTTTTCTGATTCACCCACTGCTCCCCCATACACCTCCAGTTCACCTATTGTGTATCCAACACAGTCTTCCCTTTGCGGATTATTACATTACCCGTCCCCCCCACCCCAATATTCCACACACTCCATCCATCCCTTCTCTGGTTGATGGCCCATGGCATGGTCAAGGGAACACATTGCATACACTACATATCTCTGGTACCTGTATGGTTGTGAGGACTACCCTAGCATTTTTTACTTTCCACATGCTGTACATCATGCACATAGGTACATGCAAATACTTATCTTTCATGACATGGTAGGTAGACCCGGGTAATACCCGTTCATCTTTGACCCATCCGGACAAGGATGGCTTGGACCATAAATGGGCAGATTTTGGCCGAATGCTCTGACCATTGGTAGGGTTGCCACCTTTTCATATGGCCAGGATGGACTATATTCCGGACACACATCAGATTTTACAGGCCAACACATACCCATGGTCAGTACAACGGATAGTACTTTTGTTTTATGCCTAAATGTAAGCTTATTGTTGTAGCAGTTTAGATGCTTCTTCTGTTTTGTTTACTTGTTTATTCTATTTCTTGTAACATGTAGATATGTTACATATGGAAATAACTATTGTATGTTACTATTACATGAGATGTGGGACATAATTATGTCATACGGTCGCAGGATATTTTACATTTTATAATGGTTTTGGTATGGACACAACTGCCCAGATGGGTACTGTCCCTCACAATGTGGGACAGGTGGTAACCCTGACGATTGGGCTAGACTTGGTTATTGGCGGCATGCTGACACGATGCGTTTCTCTTCCACTTGGTATAACTATCAACACTGCGTTAGAATATGGGCACGGGGTTTTAAATGTCATTTGTTCGAGGGATGGAGACTCAATATTCGGCTACGTGCATTTGTGTTTGCAAGAATTGTCTTGCATGCTTTGCATACATTTCAGTATCCACGGACACTGATAGGTGTGATTACTATTGCAGACAGGCTGTAATATTCAGCATTTTAGGTTGCACATCAAAAGCCGACATGTCCACACCTCCGTGCGGCACTTCGACATGCCCCATGCACTCACGCACATTTCCTATGCACGTGGATGTGGCGGCAGCGTGCCTTCATTAATATGCATATGGCACTTCTGTGCCATCTGCACACCGCACGGTTGGCGCAAGCCTAATGCCGGCCTTGCGCCGAGCTTCATGAATCCCGGGGTGAGATTTTGGATGGAGATCCTACAGGAGAATATGAATATATTTTGTATGGTTATTAAAGTAACAAAGTATTCCAAGAACTAAGCCAAAACTGGGATGGAGAAAGGAGATTCTGCCAGTAGAGATGACTGCAATTAGGGGTATAGAGAATAAGCAAGGGACCTGGAATTTATTGGAGAAAACTGACAAAGGAGCCAAGGTGCTGGGGGAAAGACGATAGAATTGGAAGAGACAAAGAACTTCAGAATAGAGATTGCCTTCCCGATCAAGGATTGATATCAGAGTATAGGTTAAGAGAAAAAATAGGGGGATTCTAAATTAAAGACCATTACTGATAGTTTTAATGGAGTCTAGAACAGAATCTGCTGTTAAAAAATGATAATTAGTAGGGCATCTAGAATATTTTCTTGATAACTATAGGAGTCAATCAGGAAAGGTTAGAAATGATTAGGAAGAAAGTCTGGATAAGCATTTAAAAGAAACAATGGAGAGAGATGTGTATGGCTCCCAAATATGCAACAAAGTATAGAAAATTTAGAATCTTTGCTTGAAAGTGTTTGCATAGTTTTTATATCGCAAACAGATGCCAAAGATTTTTCCTCAGTTTGATAGCAAATGTTGGATTTGGAGAAGAAGGAATTAATTAGGAACATATTTTTTGGAAATGTAATAAATTGGCAGGCTAAAAAATTCTTCAAACTACTCTCCGAAATACTTAGTGTACAAATTGTAATTAAGGAATTTCTTTTTTTGCTGTGACACAGAATTGGAATTACCTAGACATAGTAAGGCCTTGCTGAGGTTAATTCTGGTGGATGCCAAAAAAAAAAAGCAATTGCTAGAAAATCAAAATCTGAGTCTAAACCAACTGTACTAGAAGTAACAAATATAGTAACAGAGATAAAACCACTGGAAGTGGGATCTTTAGAAAAGGGTTGGAGAAAATTGCACAGAAAAAATGGGAATTGTGGAAACAGTACACGTAGAATAATGTTTTGGAGGAGAAATGTTTAAGGGAAGGCAGGAATTCAATGAGCTTTGTAATGTTTGACAGTGACTGGAAAGATAAGTGATGTATAATGTTTGCAGCTGAAAATACATCAGTATGGTTTGTTTTCATTTATATCAATGTATCATAATCATAATTATTATCATAATCATAATGCCTGTGTCATAAGTAATAATTTAATAAAGATTTTTTTTTAAACAAAAAACCCAGCAAATGAGTCAAACACTTTTTATAAGTGAGTATGAGTTTGTCTGTAATATTTCTGTGATGCAAAATCAATAAGTTAATAGACCTAGCTGTTTACACCTGTCTTTGTTTGACAAATCCTTTATAGCTGGTAGTAGTTTGGTAAATTTTAATTGTGCAGCTTCTATAAGTTTTAATTGCCCAGTATTACATGTACAAAAACAGTTGTACTCCAGGGTTGACCTCATGCAAACTTGACATAATTGTATTATACAAGACGTATCCCTTGTAAATTTTTTTTAGAGTCATGACCCTTTGTTGTAAATCATTTTTACGTTTTGCTTGAACATGTTTTTTTGAAGTAAAAAAGATGAGATGAGTCAGTCATGAGTCTAAGATCACCAAAGTGGTTTGTGATTGTTGTTGTTTGTCTTTCAGCTTTTCCCAGTTAGGGGTCGCCACAGCAGAACTCCGGTCCGCTAATGATTGGCAGTAGATTTTCACAAACGCCAAGGTGCCAGCTTGACCTTCAACGAAGGCAAGGCCTTTTACGCATATCTTTCGAACGCCCACCGGCAGACTCCACACAGAAGGCACTCCCCACACTCCAGCCGAGAATCGAACGGGAGAACCTCTTGTGAGGCAACAGCGCTACCGCTGCACCACCGCGGATACGGTTTAGCTATGATAAGGAGAGTGAAGAAATTTTTATTAGTTTGGTTATAACAGACTTCCCAAAATACCGTACATTGTGCTGCATTTTTCCCACTAAATAACAAACCACTTGTGTTTTCCCACTTACTGACGTATTCATTTATAATATGAAAACCATCATTATTATTTGCAAAAAAATCCAATTTTGCTGTCAGCTGTGTACTTGGATAATGAACATTTTTTATTAGTGGGAAAAGAAGCAAATGCAGTAAACAGGAGCAGACCCAGTACTGAGCCCTGGGCCTCTCCTGATTTAACATATGTTGGAGCCGAGTTCTTTTTTTTTGCCTTGTATAATTACAGGCTCTCTCTGACCCATTAACCATCAAGTAAATCCTTATAAGACCTTGAGGTAAATATTTATCAGTAGTATTGACTGACAGCAAATCAAAGTCTTTAAATTAGGTATGTAAACCATTATCCATTGCTTTAGTTATGTGATCATAAAAACAGAGAGGTTGGTTAAGTGTCAGTTGACCCTTTATTAAGGCCATGTTGGTAAATATCAAATAATGCAACATTATTTTCAATATTAATTATTTCACTAATGCGTCCTTCAAAACACCAGACTGTTACCACTGTTATAGATATGAGTGACTAGCTAAATAAGCTTTTCATTTTACTTAAAATTCCAGGTATATTGTTGGGTCCAGTAAATGTAACTGAATTAATTTTGTTTAGTGCCCTTACTAATATATCATCAGTAATAGTAAAGCAAATTACTGAATAATCGATAACTTTATTATAAAATGGAAATGATATGTCACCTTTGCTATTACAGTGATTAATGAAGTGTTAAATGTGTTCATATTTTTGTGGTCATTGATAAGCGCATCTTTTGAAATCATATTAATATATTCAGCATTATTTTAGAGGAATTTATATATTTGTAAATTTTTTGTTTGTACTATCATTAGCCAACATGTTTCATATTTTTTTCTGAGATCTTATTGTGTAATACAATTCCTTGCACCGCAACTTTAATTTTTCTTTGTTGTAGTGATAAGGATATTTAGGATAGGTGAGTAATGTTCTTTTTTGTTGTATATCTTTATCAATTTATGATTCAACCATACAAGGATTTTTTATGATGATTGGTTGACTTGTACTGAATTGTTTTCATCACACTGTTTAAAAAAAATCTTATGTAGGCACTTGTGCCCTCCATCATCATTAACAAGTTGGGCAATCCAATTTATTGATAAACGTTCTTGTACTTGGTGATTTTTTTTTTATTCCAAGTCCTAGATCTGTCCATTACAGATAAATAAAATGTTGAAAATGGTTAAAGGAGCTTAGAGGTCATGTAGTGTGAATGTTTTTGATTAAATTTGGAAGCTTTGTATCAAGTTAAGAATGTTATTACCTCTAGTTGGTTTACTAAGTAACTGTGAAATATTATGGTAAGCTTGTATCTCAATGAATTCTCTTGCACAGTTATTACTAAATGTGTTTGCATTCCAGACTATAACTGTGTTGTTTATATCTCTTAATAATAAGTTTTTAGCATCCAGTGTTTTATCCAAATAAAGTAGACAACCATGATGTCTTGAGTTCATGATGGGTATGCAATAGCACAATAGTATTGTAGTTGGTACATATTCTATCATATGTACCAACTATAATAGTATTGTAGTTGGTACATGTGATAGAATATTACAGACATGAAGTATTAAACTTCCTAAAGTTGGATTTATATTTGTTAGGTTTGATGGTATTGATTTGTGAACCCAAAGAGTAACCCTTTCGTCCCTCATGTCATCCCTTAAAACTTCGGGTCTATATTACATAGTCGAAGTATGACAACTTTGAACGTGATATGGTCGAAACTATAAGTTCAAAGTTGTCATACTTTGATTGGGAAAACAAACAAAACAAAAAATAACATACCTGAGGGCTGTAAGCAGGGAGGCAAGCCCCCATGCATCCACCCCCCGCTCTTTAAATATACCAACTCCGAGTTCACGCTACAGTGCAGTAAAGGAAATTTTCCCTTTACTTCACTGTAGCGTGACCTTGGAGTTGGTATATATAAAGAGTGGGGGGTGGGGGGGTGCAGGGGGGCTTGCCCCCCTGCTTATAAACTTTTGTTTTACTTTTACTTTTTTAAATTTTTTTATGCATGGTTGAAGTTCTGTAACTTCGGGCATATGTGTTCGTACATATGTCAGTCGAAGTTACGGAACTTCAACTATGTAATATAGACCCAAACATTTGTATGTATATATATATATATATATATATATATATATATATATATATATATATATATATATATATATATATATATATATATATATTTTCCACCCTAGAATTTGTAAATTTGAGGAGTATCTTTTCAGAAAATCCAGCTATCTCACATTTTTTTTGAAAGTTGAATGAATTTCAATCCATCTCCTTTAGCCCCTAAGCTTTGAGCACTGCAATAGTAACACCTTACAATTTTAAGTTCCTGACTTCTTTAGCATAATTTGTGTCTCCTGTTGTGTGCCCTAAAAGAGACTCAATAGATATGATCATGTATGAAAAATGTTTTGCTCTCTGGTTGATGGGATGAATTCAGTCATGTGCAAACATATTAGGTTTAGTACCAATTTTTCCTCAGGTGGTTTTAAGTATAATATTACTTAGTTCTAAATATAATATATACTAAGCAAAGCAAGCTGTCCTAACCAGATATTAAACATATTCACTTTTGTCTACTGATAATCTGACCAACACAGAGAGGGAATAATCTCACATTGCATAAACTCAATTCTTAATGTTTCTATTTGTTTAACAATCTCAGGCACTGCGTTTTTCATCGTTTTTTTTAAACAGCATTATTGATTTATCACTTGTGACAAAAGTAAACATGCATTTTTATAAATGTATCAAACCATATTACGTTCACATTTACAAACATTAAACATCACAAATATTGCTCAATACCATGTAATCAGTCCAATATTACATAAATTGTTCAGTTCATGCCATCTTTTAAACCTCATTCTTCCTCGAAAACATTTTTCTGCTTGTATTATTCCCATAACTTCCATTTTTATGTAATTTATTCTTAACCTTTTCTAAAGATCCCACTTCCGGTTATTTTATCCATGTTAGAATATTTACTACTTGATGCATGCTTGGTTGACTTTTGATTGCCATTTCCAGTAATTAACTCTGGTGGCTACCAAAAAAACAATCTTAGCAAGGCCTTACTATGTCTAGGCAATTCATATTTTTTATCCTAGCTCAAAAAGTAATTTCCTTAGTTACACTCATTTGCTTGCTCAGTATTCCTGACAATACTCTATAGGGAATTTTTAAAGTCTGAAAACTCATTACACTCTGAAAATATATCCTACCATGTAGCTCTTACTTCCCCATTATACATCCAACATTTGCCATCTACCAGTCTTTGAAGTCTGCTTGGGGTTTAAAAGAACCTATGCAAACACATTGAGGCAACATTTTTAAATCATCTAGACTTTGCATATTTGGGAGCCATACATATGTACTTCCATTGTTTATGAATTGCTTATCTACTCTGTCTTCCCAATCTTTTCTGACGACCTGTGATTGAGTCCTATAGTTATTCTGCAATATTTTAAATGCCCTACTAATCATCACTTTTTTAACAGCAGCTTCTGTTCTATATTCAACTAAAAGCTAAACCTTTGCAGGCCTTTCTCTTAGGATTCCTTATTCTTTTCTCTTTGCCTACACTCTGATATCCTTCCCTGATAAGAGAAGGCAATACCTAGCCTGCAGTGCAAATGTCTTCTTGGCCTCTTCTCATTCTATTACCTTTCTTCTCTGATGTTTGTTCCCAGTACCTTGGTTTTTTTAACAACTTCCTCCAGTAAATTCCACCCCTCCTTCCTATTCTGTGTACCCCTAATTACAGTCATCCCTATCAGCAGAATTTCCTTTCTCCATTCCTGTGTTGGCTTAGTTCATGGTATACTCTCTGCTGCTTTATGAATATATTATGTAGGAATCTTGTTGTTGTCTTTAAGGATCTGCATCCAAAATCCCACTCTTTCCTTATTTCTTGAATCACTCCCCCTGCTTCATGATCATCCCTTTCTACTTTGAAATGAAGCTTTATGCTTACATTATGTATAAGAGCCTTAACTGTGTGGTTTTAAAATATCCCTTCAGATTAAGTAATCCTAAAACTTGTTCTTTTGGTTCAAATTATCCCACTTTTGCCGGCTTACCCTCCCAAGTGAAATCCTTCAACTCTTTATTAATTACTATCCAATTCACAACTTCTCTTCTGGTTAATAAAAATATGCCTGACCGGTGAATAAAACAAAGGCCTAAAAACATTTTTCTGGTTCTGTCTTGCTATACGTTATCTATAGGTAAGAGCTTCCAATTCTCAGTTTTTGTATTTTTTTTGTTTAGTCTATTCCCATGTATCCTTATCTGCCATAATAGTGTCCTTTTTAACCCACGTGCCTAAATACTTCATTTTATGTCCCCATAAATATGAGTATTGCTGAACCAATTTACATGTTAGGTACTTAGTTTACAGCTATAGCCTTTGTTTTATCTTCATTAATTGTATATCCCAAAAAACACCAGAACTGTCTCAGAATGTTCTGCAATACTGAGAAGTCCTTTTTTGGTTCTAGCCAGTACAAAATATCATTTGCAAATAAAGCCAACTTTCCTTAAATACCATACCAATTAAATTCTTGAATTTCTGAGGCCCCTATTTTGTGTGAAAATTGTTCTAAATAGAACATGAATAACAGAGGAAAGAGGATACGCCTGTCTGGTTCCGCTATTCAAACAGCTTATCAGAGAGGACCCCCCCCCCACAAACAAACACACACACACACACACACACACACTTTGATTTTTGTCTCTGATCCATTATATATATTCTTAATTAAGCTGCTTAATTCAGAAAATACAAGTGCTTCTATTGCCATAATCTAAAATCCCAGCTTACTGTTTTAAATGCTTTCTCTGCATCAAGACCCACCAAAACAGAAGTCATTTTTTTATATATTCTGCTTTCCTCTGGATCATCATTGTTCTATTAATGTTAGGAAATGTTTGCCTGCTCTCCACAAAACCACATTAGTCCATATCTATCAACTTTGGCAACACCTTTGCCATTCTGTTAGCCATTATAGACATAAACTCTTTATAATCATGGTTTAAAATTGAAATGGACCTATATGAAACTGGATTTGATGGGTCTTTACTATTTTTAGGCATTATAGCCATCACAGCTTTTTTCAGGCTGTTGATGCTTACCCTACTATTAAAATACTGATAAACAAAACCTTCAGGATCTGTATTACTTTCTTCCCTCCTAAGTTCTATCTTCCACCACAATACCATTCACTCCTGGAGACTTTCTTGCATATTGTTTATACGTGACCATTTTTCTCATCACCTCCTGTATTAACTTTTAATTGTTGAGCCTTATTTACCTCTAACCTTGGCGTATTTGTTTTCCATAAATATTTCCATTTTTTTTTTTTTATTTCCTCATTTCTGTGCTTTACACATTTTCAGAAATATTTCTCATACCTCTACATGCTCTCTGCTTATTTTCCCTGTTATAGGTTCTCTACATCTGGCAACAACCCTTTTTACTTTCTGCTGCCCAAGTTGTTATGCTAAATGTTATCAGAAACAGTTGCATAACAGTAATTTTTCTAAACTCATTCATATTTTCCAGATAATCCCTTATTTTCTCATTTGTGCTCTCTAATTGTGCCTCTTATTTTGTGATATTCCCCTTCTTTGTCCACCTCTCTAAGTAATTATTGTTGCTTCTTAAGCATATCTCTCAATTTTATTTCTATCCTGTTTTTAAACTCCATTTTCTTATTATCCCACTCACTAGCTACAGCTTCTCAAGTGCTTTGTCTTCTCTAATAACCCCCCCCCAATAATTTCTACTACCCATTTCTTAAATTCTTGTCTTTTTAGCAGATAGATGATTAAGCACAAGTATCTTATCTTTACTTCATTATCTTGCATTTTATCTTGGTAATTATTGGTGCATGATCTGAAATAGTTATTGGATGTGTGTCAACGTTTTCAATTAAATGCTCATGTTCCTGTGAAGTATAATTTGACTAGTGTAGCTCATCAGTTATTGTACTTTGGGAAATAATATATAAATTCGTTGAGTTCCAACTACTGAATTCATATCTTCCATACCACATATTTTCATAAATTTATACAGAAATCCACCCTTTTGTTAAAATGTCCCTCCTGTCCCACAAATACATCCTCATTGTTAAAAATTAAATTCCAATCCCCACCTATAAGTAATATTCCCTGCTGAAAGCTGATTATTCCTCACATTTTTTTTCATAATAGCAGTTTTAGATGGAATATGAATATATGGCAACTTAATCCTCATCTCTTGTCAGTATCCCCTTACTAGTGCAAATCTGCCATTATAATCTTTTTTTTCCTGTTCTGTCACTGCTAGAACTCCAATATCAATTAATCCTGTAATAAATACTCCTGTTTTCCTTTGTCCCCAATATTCTGCTGAATATCCATCCTGAAATCCTTTCTTTAGCAAATTCTCGTGCTCAGTTCTTTCCAGTTCTCTCTCTCTTGTAGCATTGCTATTTGCACTCTGCATTTCTTAATATAATTGAATATTCTTTCCTTTTGGCTGCACAAGTGAGACCATTCACATTCCAAGATAATATGGAAAGTGTCACCATTATGATGAAAATGCATTATTCCCACCTATTGATATATGACTATTTCTAGCTTTTGTGATGCATGCAACCACTAATGTTGGCAGATTGATCCTTTATACATTTCTTCTTATCAAGATTGAATACTGTGCCACATTTTACAAGATTTTTTGTTTTAATGAAAACACTGAAAAAAATACCCCATAACCTGTTAATTTAATACAAACATACAAAACTAAGCAACTATTAAGAGGGTTAAACTACATTATTTGAATAGGAACAATTTCCCAAATAGACTGCCGCAAGCACAGGCTTAACTAACCTAAACTTGAGGTTATCTGTTCTGAGATGCATGTTATTGCCTAAGCTTCTATTTGCACTAATTTGTTTCTGTTCTTTATCTTTATTCCCTTCCCAGATTTGAAAAACAAATTGTATGCTTTCAGAAAACATTTAACTTTTAGCCTTTTTGTAGAAATGGTGCTTTTTTATTTTTCTATAATCAGCTTGTCTCCATGGAAACATAAGATCAAAAAATGTAGTCTTTAGCTTCAGGCTTGTAATGACAGGCTGAAAGATTTTCATTGTATTCTCTTATTTACTTGTTTCCACTTAAAACTTATTAGATTAAGCCAAGGGTGTTAACTCAGACATTCACTAGCAAAAAAAAAAAAAGTGAAAACATTTCAGCTCTACTGTGACGACCCCCCACTGGACCACTAATCAAGGAGCTTCAATCCTCACCACTGGCAACAGTGGGAGATGTTCACTGAGAGGATGACAAGTACACACACACAGTATTTACAGATGCAGCTCTCTGCATCAAGTGCAATTTCCCTTAAGAGCACACAGAGACCACAGCCAGTCCGGGGCTGGTTTCTCCCTCTTCCGCCAGATCCTCAGTAAGACTCCCCACTGGCACAGCTATAGAGTGGCGATCTCAGCTGAGTGACCAAGCCAAAACCTCCAGCACCCTCTTTGTCCAACCAGTACTTCGTGTCCCTGCCCAAGTAGCTGACACATGCACTCTTTGATGTTTGATTTACACACACACACACACACACACACACACACACACACACACACACACACACACACACACACACACACCTCTACCTGGGAAAGGCTGGCCCAAGTTTACTAGCTATACCCCCTTCTGCCTAGACTATAAAGTAATTTTCACTGCTTCCAGTCACTCCTTATCAGCTACTTTAAGGCCCTTAACAAAGGGTGTCCAATCTTACTGTGTAATGTTAATACTAATACAGATGGTAGTTTGACCAAAACTAAAGCTGTTAGGAGTGGCCCATCCAGTGTCACCAAATAAATATGCAAGTACTCTCAAAACTTAAATATCTCTACACAGATCAGCTACAATGAAATATTTAAATATATTTAATAATAAATAAATAAAAGAACAAGACAATACTAAATATATATTCACAGTGACATCAGTACAGGCTCACACAAAGAAAAATAAAATCTAAACTAAGCTTCACTGTATTCCTGACTGCATCTAAGAGAGTTATACTGCTCCCTAGAAACTTACTATTAAAGCAAGGCAGATATGTGATGAATGGATCTTGTTGTCAGGTTCAAGACATAAAGCAGAATGCTCTGTCTCACTAAGAGACTTCTCAAAATAATATCTCAAATATTACTGCTGGGATAACTTGCAGGATGACATCACTTGTCATCTGACTTCTAGTTTCCAGGCCAAAACCCCCATTGCTAGAAGCTGGCAGATTTAGCATCTACCTGTAAAAATATACAGACACAATTTTTTCCTTGGATCTTTGGCATTTACTGGAAGTCATAAAACAATTGTATTCCTTCATGCTTCAAAAGTAGCAATTAGTACACACCAAGGACAATACAGAAAGCTTCCTAGCACAGACTGTGTCTGTACATGCATTGAAATCTTTATAGCATAGCCTATAAAGTAATTTAATTTCAGATATTTTTTTCTAGTTTGATGGACTGAGGTTAACCTCTTGTATTCCTGTTTCCACTGTTATATACATTTGAACAGTTACAATAGTGCATATATATTTCTATTCTCTTCCAGCAAAGCACACTGTGGTTACATTTCAAACAGCACTTTACAAATACGTTTTGAACACACGTCTGTACAAGCAGTTTGATATACACATGACATTCAGTTCTACTAAATTTGCAACACAAGCATCTTGTATAAATCATTTCGATATTCACCAAAGACATATAATTATAAAATTCCAGCTGGTAGTATCTCCTTTTGTCACACTTCTTCCCCCTTTCGAAGATTCAAGCTAGGTTTTCAATTTACACTTGAGAAACATTGCTTGAGAGGAATGTGCCTATCTAGGAATATATTACACCATTCCCTGTCTTGAGATGCAAGCTGTATTTGCATTGCTGACCCCATTACAGTGTTGTACTGTCATATCATTTGCTTGCAACCCTAGGCTCTACCATAGTAACTTGTGATTTTTCTGCCTGGCTTCCTGTAGCCATAGATCTCTTTCAGACTCCTGCCTTCTACTGCAAATACTTAGCACAAGGGCCTCTTTGTCATAGTAAGGTTTCATTATGTTAATATGGTACCGTTTGTGCCCCTGACTTCTGCCTAGCAGTTCTGCCAGGTAGTTAACATCACTGACCTTCCTTACCACTTTGAAGGGTCCCTCCCAAGCTGTCTGCAGCTTGTTCTGTCTGACAGGAATGAGAACCATAACCTGCTGTCCCACAGCATACTGTCTAGCCTGAGCATTCCTGTCATACCAGACCTTTTTCTGCTGTTGGGCTTCTGCCAGGTTCTCCTGGGCCAAGGCCATGAGTTCCCTGAGCCTTGTCCTGAGGCTTTGGACATGTGCCATAACAGACTCCTTGTGGAATTCACACTCGCCCTCCCACTCATCACGAATCAATTCTAGAGGTCCCCTCATCCTGTGCCCATATAGCAGATCAAAGGATGAAAAACCTGTGGATTCCCGGGGCACCTCTCTGTAAGCAAACAAAAGATAGGGCAAATAGTTGTCCCACTCCCTCTTAAACTGGTCTGCAAATGCCCGTAGCAGGGTCTTTAGTGTTGAGCTCAACCTCTCCACAAGACCATTTGTCTGGGGAAGGTAGGGGGGTGGTCTTTAGGTGCTTCACGCTGCAGCACTCCCACAGACAAGCCAGCAGGTCTGACATGAAATTGGCACCTTTGTCAGTCAGTATTTCTTTTGGGCAACTTACCCTGCTGAAAATTTCTAACAAAGCATTTGCTACCTTTTCTGCCTCGATATAGGATAGAGCCACCATCTCAGGGTATCTGGTAGCATAATCTACTACCACTAAGATGTACTTCTTTCCTGTGGAACATGGGATACTTGGAGGCCCCACAACATCCATAGCTACCATCTGAAATGGTTCCTCAATCACAGGCAAAGGCATCAAAAGAGCTTTAACCTTGTCTCCTGCCTTGCCTACTTTTTGGCACTGTTCACAGGTCCTGCAGTACCCTATTGCATCCCTGGAAATCCCAGGCAAATAAAAGTTCTGCATAATACATCGCTTGGTATGCTTTATGCCCATATGACCTGCAAAGGGAATATCATAGGCTATGGCTAGAAATGCCCAGTGTGCTGTGGGCACTACCAACTGCTGTATTACCTCATCATCTAGCCCTCCCTCAGGGTTTCACTCTCTATACAGTAACCCTTTGTCCTAGTATGCAGATTCCCCTTTTCTTTGAAAGTCAGGCACCTTCCTGTCTACCTCCCTCAAGCCTTGTAGTGTAGGGTCTGAGAGCTGAGCCTTTCTCAACTCTCTCTCTAACCCTTCCCAGTTCCCCTTCCACAGGAAATCTGATATTCTCTGACAGCAGTGTTTCACTGTCAGCCTGGGTACTACTACTCACCTCTGCCCTTGCAGTCACTCTGTCCCAGGGAACATCAGCACCTACCAGCAGCTGTGGCTTACCTTCAATCTCACTGCTACAGTGCAGCTCCCTCCCTGAAGTAGCCACCTCGCCAGTTCTGACTTTGTGTGCGGTCACTCTGGGTCCCCCCCAGGCTACCAGACCCACATGCCTGTTTCCAACCCAGACTGGGTGTCACTGCATCCACACAAGGTACTGAATTATCAAAATCATTCCCTATCAGGACATTTGCAGGGATATCCTCAAACACACCTACTTGCTTGCTTCTTTTTCCACCCTCCCAGTCAAGGTGAACCCTAGCCAAAGGTATTTGGAATGGGCTCCTCCTAAAACTCTGACTGGAATAGACTGCCCAAACAAGTAGTGCTCCTCTTTAACCATTGCAGGCTTCACAATAGTTAGGTCAGTGGCTGTTTCTATCTTAGCAGTGGCCTGTTCCCCATCTACTAAGATAGGATAGAACCTCTTGTGGTAGTTTGGAACCTTGTTGTCTGCAGACAATTTACCACTGGCATTCTGTCATTCCCACTTGCTGGCTTCCCTACCTTTTGTTCCCCACTATGCCTCCAAGGATATCTATAGGCTACATGGCCCCACTGGTTACATTTAAAACATTTAACCCTTGACCCTGGCCATGTACCTGACCTAGTGGCTTCCCCTGTTGCTGGCAGACTCTGTTGGGGAGGTTTAGGCTGCCAACCATGGTTACTTTTAGAGTCCTGGATAGCACTGGGTATTGCTTTCCTGTGCAGTGAGACCCTGCTTGCTAGGTATAGGTCTCCCTTTTTCCCCAACTCATCTGTGGTGTTACATGCTCTATCTGCCAACCAGATTCTCATGTCCTCAGACAAAGTGCTAAGGGCTTGTCCCCTCACCAAAAGGTCTGCCAGCTCTTCAAAAGTAGTGACCTGACACCCAGTCACTCACTTATGAAAATAAGTGCTTAACTCAGCAACATAATCATACACACTTTCATCTGCCTTGTGCCTATGCTCACACATTTTTTTTATATAAGCTTCAGGTGTTAAAACACTCTAATAGACAATTTTAACTGTACTGTAATTTAAGCACTCAGTATCAGGCAATTTGGAAACAGCAGTTTTACAGCTTTATCGTGGAGTAAGGGGGTCAGGAACCATACCCAGAGCCCTTGGTCACCATTATACTGTTTACATACCCTTTCAAACATATGAATAAAACTATCAAAACTACCATCCTTTTTAAATTTTGGAAGAAATGTATTGATATTTATTGCTTCTGGAGTTTGGTTACTCTCTTCCCCATTATCTCCATGACCGTGGTGAAGAGTCAGCATTTCCTTTTCATGTTGCCTCTGCCTCTCATTTTCTTCAGCCTCAGAACACCACAGTTTCTCATTTTCTTCACCCTCCAAACACTGCATTCTCTCTGCTGATTCTATTTCCAAATGTTTGGCCTCCAGTTGAAGTCTCTCCAACTCCAGATGGACTTGTAAGTCTGCAGAGGGAAATTTGAACTGTCCATTTTCTTAGAGTTGTACATCCCCAAGGCCAGTCTGGTAGTCCTACTGGTTGCTGGTCTGTGATGCAGCTCTGGTTAAGGCTGCAATCATTTCTCGTTTATTCAGGTTGGCATGCCCCAGTCCTTTGGCTTGGCACATCTCAGCCAACTGGTTCCTTGTCAGCTCGCCATAATCCTCTGCTGGCATCCTTGCCTGCTCTCCCTGACTAACTAAGCTAACAAAAAAATAAATAAATAAAACTATTGTGATATGAAACTCTGAATGGTTTACTATGTGGCTGCTTGAGAGTACAAACACCTTCTTTAGTGACCACTGTTAACAGGCTACAGGAGTTCAGTATCCACACCACTGAATCCCAGTATGTGATGTGTTGATCCCACTGCTGCCAAGCAAATGTAACGACCCTCCCCTGGACCAGTAGTCAAGGAGACTCTGTCTTCACCAATGACAACAGTGGAGAATGTACACTGAGAGGATGACAAGTACACACACAGTATTTCCAGATGCAGCTTTCTGCATTCAGTGCACTTTCCCTTAAGAGCACACAGAGACCACAGTCAGTCCAAGGCTGGTTTCTCCCTCTTCCTCTAGATCCCCAATAAGACTCCCCACTAGCACAGCTATAGAGTTGAAATCTCAGCTGAGTGACCAAGCCAAGACCTTCAGCACCCTTTCTGTCCAACCAGTGCTTCGTGTCCCTGTCCAAGTAGCTGACACACACACACACACACACACACACACCAGGGAAAGACTGGCACAGCTTTACTTGCTATGCCCCCTTCTGCCCACACTGTAAGGTAGTTTTCACTACCACCAGTCACTCCTTATCAGCTACTTTAAGGCCCTTAACAAAGGGTTCCAATCTTACTGTGTAATATTAATACAAATGGTAGTTTGACCAAGAGAAAGGCTATTAGGAGTGGCCCACACAGTGTCACCAAATAAATATGCAAGTATTCTCAAAACTTAAATGTCTCTACACAGATAAGTCACAATGAAAGATTTAAATATATTTAATAATAAATAATAAAAAAACAAAACAATACTAATTATATATTCACCGTGACATCAGAGTTCAAAACCACAGGAAATATTTACAATAACATTGCAACTACAGGCTCATACAAATAAAGAAAAATAAAGTCTAAACTAAGCTTCACTGTATTCCTGACTGTATCTAAGAGAGTTATACTGTTCCCTAGAAATTAAATATTAGAGCAAAGCAGATGTCTGGTGAATGGAGCTTGTCAGGTCCAAGACGTAATTGCAGAATGCTCTCATTAAGTGACGTCTCAAAATAATATCTCAAATGTTACTGCTGGGATAGCTTGCAGGATGACATCACTTGTCATCTGACTTCTAGTTCCCAGGCTAAAACCCCCATTGCTAGAAGCTGGCAGCATTTAGGATCTAACTGTAAAAAAATATACAGACAAGGGCTTTTCCTCAGATCTTTGGCAGATGCTGGAAATCATAAAACAATTGTATTCCTCCGTGCTTCAAAAGTAGCAATTAATTCACTTCCAAGATAGTACAGAAAACTCCCTAGCACAGACTCTGTTTCTGTAGCTGCATTGAAAACTTTATGGCATAGCCTATAAAGTAATTTAATTTCAGATATTTTTTCTAAAGTTGCTAAAATATATACATTTAAACAGTTACAATAGTCATGTACAGTTCTGTTCTCTTCCAGTAGGGCACACTGTGGTTACATTTCAGACAGCACTTTGCAAATACCTTTTCAACACATGTCTGTACAAGCAGTTTCATATACACATGACGTACAGTTCTAATACATTTGTAACACAAGCATCTTGCATAAATCATTTTGATGTTCACCAATGACATATAACTATTTACAAAATTCCAGCTAGTTGTGCTGGCAGTATCTCCTTTTGTCACATCTACGTATATTATGATTTGTGTACTTTTGCTCCCTATCCCCACCTTTACAACCCAAATTACAACCTGTTAAATTAAACATGCGTTTGTATAGCCTTCATTTTTTTCTTTTTTTATTGTAATGCCTACATTTCTTAATACTAAAAAGAAAGAAAAAATGCATTTGTTTGCTTTAGTATCTTTACCACATACAAGAACAACTAAAAATGCTCTAATAATAAAGCATGCAAGTTATATCATGAAAAGTTTCATGGGACTACTGTTAAGAACAGAAATTACTTAAAATGACCTTTTTTCCTTCCTTTTCCCTTTCCCTCAGTGTCCTTCCAAATAATAATGACATAAAGTGAGGCAAATGTCTTTCGGTTCCCCACAAGTTTAACAAAGTCAACAAAAGTCCATTTGTTCCAGAAGTATTTCACAAATGATTGCTGCTTTGCAGTCTCTCGTTTATTTACTAATTGCTGTATTGCTGGTCAACTTCCTGTTCATTGCCATCTTCCAGCTCCAGAATCTGGTTCTATTCAAAGGTACTTCTGATTCTTCTAGTCAGCTCCTGTGCTTTTCTCTGTTTATTAAGCATTTTCCTTTGGAACAATGGAAGAGGTTTTACTGGCAAAATCTGTCTGTGTGCTTTATCAGAAGAATGAGAAGTAGAGTCCCCTTCTACTTGATGGCTCACTTTTTTGGACAAACTTTTGTTTTTTCCTCCTTAGCCTGTTCTACACCAAAACATGATTTTGATTCTCCAGGAAAAAATATTATGAAGACAGTTGGATACAGTAGCTTGAATCTTACACCTGTCTAGGAACATTCCGATTCCTGGAATAAATTTGTTTCTCTTCGCCCTAGTGTACAGTGAATAATCAATTTCCATAAACACTCTGTTTCCAGCTTTTAATATTTTGCCTTTTTTACACAGTTTTATCAGGATCAACTCTTTCTGCTAGTAAGTTTGCAGTTTTACTAATACAGGCCTTGGTTCCTTTCTCATAACCTGATTTGGTACATACAGCGCTGCACACCCACAATCCCCTAGGCGTATATTGACTTGCACACAGACAGATTTTGCCAGTAAAACCTCTTCCATTGTTCCAAAGGAAAATGCTTAATAAACAGAGAAAAGCACAGGAGCTGACTAGAAGAATCAGAAGTACCTTTGAATAGAACCAGATTCTGGAGCTGGAAGATGGCAATGAACAGGAAGTTGACCAGCAATACAGCAATTAGTAAATAAACGAGAGACTGCAAAGCAGCAATCATTTGTGAAATGCCCAAGCAAAAATGGCCTCACAGAAACTTTCAAACAGTAGAGGAACAGCAAGCCTGTAACTGAACTTTTTTAACTCTCAGAAAAGTGGGAAAAAAGCTAGATTTTTTTTGTTTTTGTTTTTTACAGAGATAGCAGAGGTTCACAAGTAATATCAAGTTATAACAGTGCAGTAAATGACCCCACACAAGAGTGCTAGGTCAAGGACAGAAAATATGCAAGTTTTAAGAAAAAAACGATTTAAAATTAAGTGCAAACAGGAAATTCAGCAAACAGCTTTTGGTTGTGCTCTAAATACAGCTACTAATACAGAAATCAAGTTTAACAAGCCAGAAAATGCTCAAGCTAGGCAGCTATGCAGAAAAACTTAGCAAATAAACAGAGAAAAAATACTTAAAATCTCAAAAGTGGCCCTTCTCAGTATGGAGAACATCGATGTCTGTGCTGTGACAGAAACCTGGTTCAAGGCTCCTGAGAGCACCCCAGCGCTATCAGGTTTTACCTCATATCATGCGTTCCGGCCCCAAAATCCGGACAATACCAAGAAAGGAGGGGGGGGGTATCCATATTCATCAAGGACACCCACACCTCAAGACTGGTGGCAACGCACGATGCATCGGAGACCATCCAGGTGCAATTAACCATAGGCAAGACTGCTCTGCAAATTGTAGCATGTTACAGGCCACCCTCACAAACTCAGGAACCTCACATGGCCTTCCTGAAAACACTAGAGGGATAAATGTATCACCAAACACCATCATACTAGGTGACTTCAATTACCCTAATATAGACTGGGAACACTACTCAAGCCCAAACACTAGCCCAAAAGTTCCTGGAATTCATAAACTCAAATGCCATGGAACAACTAGTCACCATCCCCACAAGAGGTGATAACATACTTGATCTCATCATCACGAACATGGGAGCACAATGTTCAACACCGGAGGTGTACCCCTCACTGGTGAGATCAGACCACAAACTAATCTCGCTGGAGGTCCTCATCCCACCCCACCTGAAATAAAAAGACCACAGTAAAGAACTTCTCAAAAGCCGACTTCACACTTCTAAAGACTAGTGTGGTCTCCTTTAAGGCCCCCGAGCCAGCGGAAAACAGTACTCAAGCCGCTGAATCACTTACAAATGCCTTCTACCAGCACCTGCAGGACTGCATGGATAAGGCAATCCCAAGCAAAACAAAGACTCTTTGTACCAAAGGCAAGCGTCCAGTCTGGTGGACCCCAGCCATAAACAAACTCTACAACAAAAGGAGGAAGCTACTACAAGATAGAGCAAAATCCTTAAGAGGTAAGACACCCTTGATCACTATAAGTAAAAAAACTAAGAGCTCTCATAAAATCATCCAAAGCAAATTTCGAGAGAAAAATAGCTAAAGACTCAAAAGACAATCATAAGGCCTTCTTTAGCTATGTTAGAAACCTGGGAGGAAACTCCCAGATATGCTCAGAGCTAGTTCAAAATGATGTGAAGATTACTGATCCTACAGACATTGCCAACATACTGGCTGACAGGTACAGTGCAAACTTCTCCCCCCCCCCAAAAGGAGAGATATCTATACCAAACGATTGCACCCCCCCAAACATCACCAGCCCAAGTGAGAACTGCTCTCTCCAAAGCAAAAAACACAGCATCCATGGGACCTGATGGTGTCCCCGGCTGTGTGCTCCATGAACTCAATGAGGAAATAAACCCACAGCTAGGACAGCTGTTTAATCAAAGTCTTACCTCTGGATATTACCCAGGAGTGGCGCACTGCAACTGTGGTACCACTTCACAAAGGCGGTGCCTCCACCGACCCTGGAAATTACCGGCCCATTAGCTTGACAAGCCTTATCTGCAAAGCCATGGAGAGGATCATAATGGACCTCATAAATAAAGACATAGGAATTTGCAGACTTTGGATCCAACCCAGTTTGGCTTTGTCAAAGGCAGATCATGCCTTTTAAACTTGGTTGACTTTTGAAACAGTCACCAAAGCCATTGATGAGGGAAAGGCAGTCCATACAGCCTACCTCGATCTGGCTAAGGCCTTCGATACAATACCCCACTCGGGTATCATTGAAAAACTCATCAGCTTAAATGTCAACCCATACATCACAAGATGGGTTGCAAACTGGCTGAGTGACAGAACCCACAGGGTCAGAGTTGCTGGCGCCATGTCAGACTCAAAGCCTGTCACAAGTGGTGTCCCACAGGGCTCAGTCCTGGGCCCACTCTTGTTTGGCATCTACTTTTCCAGTACAAGCAAACACAGGAGGGTTATGGCTGACAAAGTTTGCAGATGACTGCAAACTGGGCGCCATAGTAGAAAACACATCTGACACAGATATCCTTCAGAAGGGTCTCACAGAAGCGGATAACTGGTGCCAGAGCCACGGCCTAAAGTTAAATGCCAAAAATGCATAGTCATACCCTTCGGGAAAAACAAGGTTACCCTAGCTACCAAATAGGTGGCAATCCACTGAGCACAGAAGAAGTTATCAGGGACCTGGGGACCCAGGTTGATAGTAGTCTGTCATTCGACACCCATGTAGCTAAAGTAGTTAGGAAGACCTTCTACATTGCCCACCTTATCATGAAGGGATTCTCATCTAGATCAAGGGAGGTCATAGTCTCCCTTTACTCATCACTCATCAGACCAATGATTGAGTACAATGCCCCATTCGGAATGTATCTGACCCGACACTTGCAGCAGCTGGAGAGGCCACAAAAGTTCCTCACCAAAAGGATAAAGGGTCTCAAAAATCTGTCCTATGCTGCCCGACTGAAAGAACTCCAGCTCTATTCAGTCGCCACCGCTTGCTCAGAGGTGACCTTTGCCTAACATACAAGGCCATGTCAAACCCAGATTTGATGAATATGCTTCACCTCAAAAATCTAGATCCATCAGAGCCACAAGGGCGGAGACTTAAACCTTGACACGGCTATTAATAGGACGTGCTGGAGGGATAGATTCATCACCCAAAGACTCCCTATGCTGTGGAACAAAATCCCGGTACATGTGAGGCAGAGCACCTCGCTGGCCTTGTTCAAGAGAAATCTTGACCAATGGATGGGAGATCGCAGATATACCCCAGGGATTACCTCAGTGTCACTGCTCGACAGAGGCACAGCAAAATAATGGGTATAGTTCCCCATACTAAAGGGGTGGCGTAAGCCACAAAACGATGGGCTAGGCTTGTAAATGCCCTCGGGCAGATAGCCTAGTATGAACCTATGAACCTATGAAATAGCTTAGTGGTTATTTCTTGTTTTTAGTTCAGGATGAGTGCAGGGCAGCCATGGTGGTGCTGTGGTTAGCGTTGTCGCCTCACAGCAAGAGGTTCTCCGGTTCGATCCTTGGCTGGTGTGCCTTCTGTGCGGAGTCTGCATGTCCTCCCTGTGGTTGTGTGGGTTTCCTCTGGGTTCTCCAGTCTCCTCCCACATCCCAAAGACATGCTGTGGGTGGATTGAACACTCTAAATGGGCCTTAGGCATGCATGCGTGTGTGCACCTTCTGTGGAAGGTTGGATGTCGGGCTGGCAACTCGACGCTGTAAAACTCTACTGCCAATCATGAGCAGACCGGTGATCCGCTGTGGTGACCCCTAACTCAAGATGAGTGCACTACTTAACTTTTAGGGAAAAAAAGTCCCTGAGATTTTCCATTTTGACTGCTGATTTCCTTTCCTCAGGTCTCACCAATTTGTAGTCAAGAGTGGAAGTGTGGGTGGGAGCCAGAGCTTTTGGAAGCTGGCCAGTTGTGTCTTGGCCAAGGTGCAACTCTTGTAGCCTAAAGACTACTGAAGTATTGAGGAATTAGAGCATCTACTCTTATGGGTAAATGCACCTTAAAGAACTGTACATTTTTTGTCAATACACTTCAGACAAGGAACTTTGAGTTCTGACAGGCATTTCTGCATACTGCTAATTATTTTTCTTTTGAAAGGGTATTGTGTGGGGAAGTGCAAGTGTATGTGCTACTTCTGAACACTTATTTGACAGCTTACCTTCCAATGATTTTTTTCCAGCAATGCTTACTGACGCTCTGGCTTTTACCTTGACATTAGCATGGATACTTCCGTTCTGTTGGCTGTTTTTCCACTGCTCGACAGTGGCACAGGAAAATCATTTTCTTGGATGGCGAAAGTCAGGGTACCTTTTTGGCTAGTACCTACCTATGAACCTATAACTAAAAAGAAAAAGCAGTACAGTAAATATCCCTTACCACCATCACAAAATGGAAGAACTATCTTCTTTGGGTCTGGGAGATAATACAGGAAGGTTTTTCATGGGGTGGCTGGGGGAAGAAAACTCTTGCCCCGGGGCACAGTACCATTCCCTAGTCTGTTACATTCCTGAGAGGATCCTAGGAAGAAAAAACATAATGTTAAACATTACTCATCAAAGTAGATGATGTTTGTTCATAAAGATGATTTCCCTACCTTGGCCAGGGGATTACAGCAGGCTAGTAATCCTGGAACCTGGAAATCCGTACCAGAGTGTAATATCAATGAAGAAACTGATGAGGGAAGTGCTTTTCTTATTTTTTGTCTGGAGACAGGATATGATTTCATTTGACTTGCTGGCTAACCAAACCTTCAGGCTTTAAAAAAAATGGGTGGCTTGCGGCCATAAAATTCCTAATTTGGATGTGCATACGAAATGCATCTATTGCTTGGGGGCTGCACACTTGGATGAATGGTGCAACATCTGTGTGGCCATTGGACATAGGACCGTTGTTAAGAGGATGAATATTTTTGTTCATAATTGGTTTCTCCTGCCTGTGCAGAAGTTCCCCCTGCTCAGTCCTCTACTACTTCACCATTGGCTAAGAAACTAGCTGATCACTCAAAGGTTGACAGAACTCATGAGAAAGACAAGGAAATGGAAAAAGAGAAATCTGAGGAACCAAAAAAGTGGTCCTCAGATTGCTCTCCTTCAGCTCTGGCTCCCAAGATGTCAAATCCTTCAAATCCAGCCATCACATCGGAGCCTATTCTCATTTGATCCAGTATGCCTCCTTTGCCAGAGCCATGTTTTTCTCCAAATCCAGTATCTGTCATTCTTCAGGAGAGGTCTGTCCATCTGATCTCCAGACCACCTTCCATAGCATTTTTTGTCTACTCATTTCAGTCCTCCTGGAGTATTTCTGAAACTGAGGGTTGGAGAGGCTGAAGAAGAAATTCAGGGCTCAAATCCTACTGGGGTTCTTCAACATCCACATTTATTGGGGCCAAAACTAGTGGTTTCTTCCTTCATCAGGTCATTACTTCTTCTCCAATCCACCTCATAGAGTCAGGGCTGTTGTGCCTGAGCACTATGGGGGAATGTTCACACCAGACCCACAGATGGGGTCTTATTCAACTCTGGCTGTATCTGTGATTCTCTCATCCAGTTTGCTGTGAGTGGCTGTGAACCCGATGGATCTCTGGGCTGAGGCACTAGCATAGGGCCCGTGGGGGGGTATGCTCGACTCATAGATTCTCTGAGCCATTCCTTTCCCTCAGGGTTTTGGCAGTGGGCAGGTTGGCTCTGACATCTGCTTTGAAGTTACCGGGACCTCACAACTGTTTTTTTTCTTGGGAGCCATGACTCCTATTGGAAGGGTCTCTGGTTCTGTCTCTCCCTGCCTTCCAGGCTTTTAAGAGAATCCTCTCACATTTTAGGGAGCACACTTAAATCTTGGGTTTGGATCCATCCTTCCCCACACAGGATTTCCCTGGATCCTGATCCTGCTCTGTCTTGTCAATACAGCCAATTTCCAAAAGCCTTGAGCACATCCAGACTGAGGATCCCCATTCAGCTTCCAAGTCCACCCCAGAGCATCCCATTGGAGTGGCTCATCAGAAGCATAAGTGCAAAAGCATGCACATTGATGCTCCATGGGAGTCCCTGACTGAAGATACTGATTTTGAGCGGGAGGGATACCCAAGATCTCACCTTGAGGATATCTCATTCAGCAAAATTTCAGAACTGCTCAGACAGAAAGGGGAGAGGTCCTCAGAAGCTTTGTCCCAAGAGGAGTCAGTATTTCTCAGAGCTTTTTGGGCTGGCCTATCTACTGTTTGGGTGGTTCCCTATTCCCTCTATGATGGATCAATGCTTTTCAGCCCAGAAGTTAAAGAAAAGCTGTCCAGGAGTGAACAAGACTGTGTAAAACCTAGTCTTCTATAGAGATTTATTTTTCTACCCCCTCCAGAGGACCTTTTCCAGAAACCAAAGGGAAATGAAGAAACTTTGGTTTCAGAAGTTTCAAGGGGTTCATACCTGGCACTCCTGGTGAGAGACCCCCACCCCCCAAGCAAAAGGGCAACTATAATCATGGACACCACATCTGTGGCAGAGGTGACCCACAAAACCAGGGCTTTTGGGGCCCCTTCACTGACCGGCCTTATCAGTGCTCCTGAATGTTTACCTGACTGCCTCTTTCCTGAGGCAGTTGGTGGTGCTTATCCCTGCACCTTGCAGCCTGGACATCCATCTTTCAAGATGTTTGGGTGCAGTGGATAAACAGTGGCTGTTCCATTCCTTTTCTGTACCCCCTATGCTTAAAGAAACTTACCAATGTTCCATCCTAATAAAGGGAAGCAGAAGCATCAGAAATAGAAGAACTGCTAAGAAATTGAGTCAAGTGGTTCCCCCAGACCAACAAGAGTTTACTCAAAATTCTTTTTAGGGACAAAAAAAGAATGGTGACCTCAGGACAATTTTGGACCCAAGTTGGTTGAATAAATTTGTGAAACGGAATTCCAGTGGTCATAGTACAGTCCATTCTCCCATTAAGGAAGGATGACTGAATGTATTTTATCGACCTTCATGAAGCATGCTACCATATAAAATGGACAGATGCTTCAGGAGGTTTCTTCGCTTCCAGCTGTGAACCAGTCTTTCTAGTTCAGAACTCTTGCCTTTGGTCTTACCACAGTCCTTCAAGTGTTCGCCATCTGAATAGCAGTGGTTGCAGCTCATCTCAGGCTGCATAGATTCCAGGTGTTCCTTTTCTTGGATGACTGGTTCATAACTGCCTACTCAAACCCCAGAACTTGTTGCTCCAACACTAGGCATTACAGTGAATACAGCCAAGTGCAACTTCACCCTGTACTGACATTGAAATTAATTGGAGCACTTTTGGACCCAAAACTGTATATTGCCAAGCTTCCACAAATCATGATTTCCACTATCCACAAACAAGCATTTACTGTTCTTTCATACCAGAAGACACCTGCAATGTTGATTCTATGGCTTCAAACCTCAGTGGTGGCTGTCATCCTGATTCCTCTCAACGGATATCACGTGCGAGTTCTCCAGTACACTCTGTTGGCTCAGTTGTCAATCAGATGACAGCCCATGAATTTTCAGGTTTTGCTCACAAAAATTTGCAGGTCTCATATTCAATGTGGCAGGAGTCCCCAATTGTCTCTCAGGGTTATCCCTTTGTTCTGCCTACCCCACAAGCCACAGTGACCACAAAGACTGTCTAGGGTATGTGGTCACCTACAGAGGCCAGTCTTAACTTCAGCATTTTGGAGATTACAGCAGTTCTCTTAGGCCTTTCAGGCCTTCAGGATGCTCTTCCCACAGGTGTGATTTCAGTCCAGACAGACAGTATGTCATTTGTCTGGTACTTCAACAAACAGGGAGGAACATTGTGTTGTGAGGCCCTGAAAATGTGGCAATGGGCAATGTCTTCTCACCTCTTTCTGATAGCAACATGCATTCCGGGGAAGTCCAGCATTCTAGTGAACAGGTTGAGCAGGTCTGTCATAAAAATATTGCATTGTGGATGATTTTTTTATTTGGGTTTTTATGTGTAATTTATAAGAATTACTCTAAAAATATATGTTGCTTCTTTAATTGTAGGATTTGAGTTTGTTGTATGATTTCAATTGTCCGAGAATGCCAATTGTCATGTGACTAATATAAAGCTACTGAATGTAGTTACTTTTTATATGCATTGATAAAGGGACATTTCTTGAAAGCTTTGCTTGTTTATCGAAAAAATTAATTTAGCATGGAGTTCCAGCATTTTCTGTTATTTAATGACTTAGCATTTTTCATGCCAATAATTTTATTTTTTAATAGCTGTCACCTCTGCTAGGAGGGTTTCAGAATTAAATGCTTTATCTAATAAACCTCTTATCTGTTTTTTCACATGGACAGGGTTACCTAAGAGCTGATCCTTTCTTTCTTCTGAAGGTAGCTTCTGAGTCTGTTCTCTCAACCTTCCTGCTTTCTTTTCAAATTTCAACAATAAAGGTGACTACATGCTACATTTGCTGGATGTGCATAGACTGCTTTGTTTTTACTTGCATTGTACTAAGATTAGAAAGACTGATCAGTATTTTGTGTCTCTTTCCTCAGCCAAACTTGGAAAAGGAACAAGTAACACGTTCCCACTGGCTATATCTGATGGTATTTCTCATGTTTACAAAGAGAAGGGTTTATCTTTACCCAAACGTTGTAAGGCGTACTCATCTAGGTCTGTGGCCACATTTACAGCCTTTTTCTGCAAAGTATCGCTTGATGATATTTGTGCAGTTGCTACTTGGTCCAATCTGCATACCTTCATTTCTCACTGTAAATTGGATTTACAATCAAGGTCAAGAGCCTCCTTTGGTTTGGCTGTGCTCTGAAATATCATTCTGTGAGATCTCACAGTGTACTAGTAGCTGAGGACTGTGTCACATTCATTGGGGGAGGGACGGAAGACAACATCAGATACAAAGGTTACAGACTTACCATAATGATAGATCTGTGTTATCTGCTTCCTTCCTTCCTCATCTCCACCCCCCCCCCTTCCTTGTTATGTTTTTCCCTTGACTCCTGGAATGACTGTACTAAGTCACCTTGGCTTGATCATGTACTCATCAAGCCCTAGGCTTGGCAACTGGCTTCTTTATATTATGTGACTTTTGGTCGTATAAACTTTGGCACAATCTCCTTTACTCTAGTATGAGGGCAAACTCGATCTAAGGTATCTCTTGCCTTGCAGGGGATTATGGGTAATGGGAGAACCCTGAGCACTGGATATGAAGCTTGAGAGTGGCTGAATTCTGATCTGAGTCAGATCTGATAACCCATCTGTTGAAGGACAGAAGCACAGAACACAGTTCTGTCGTCATGGTAAGTACATAACTTTCATTGTTCTCATCTTAGATCTAATCCAGCAACCATTTTGATCTCTTCCACAGCTAGAAACAGATTTTTAGGCAATAGTAACTGTTCTCTTACTAAATGTGTCCAGTACATAACCACCATTATCCACAAGAGAAGTTTCTCCTGAGAGAGCCTTACAAAAGGTGCACTGAGAGAGAGCCTTACAAGACTATCTGCAAATATATAGAGCTGAGTATATTTTCTGTGTTATAGAGCTAAATTGTTGCTTAGATATCTGTTGTCTTACTGTTCTGTAAATATACAGAGATCAGTATATATTTTTCTGGTTTTATAATTTGAACTGTGATTCCTCACATCTCTGTTGAAACTGTCCCCCCCCCCTCATTTTCTGCCTTGTCTTCAGCTGATATAACAGTTTTTTATAGCTTGTGTGTTGCTTAACTCCAGGTTCCCTTAATTTGACCTGTTAAAAACAGTCTGCATTTAAATTGGAACCTGTGCACTGAGAGAGCGCCTTACAAGACTATCTGCAAATATATAGAGCTGAGTATATTTTCTGTATTATAGAGCTAAATTGTTGCTTAGATATCTGTTGTCTTACTGTTCTGCAAATATACAGAGATCAGTATATATTTTTCTGGTTTTATAATTTGAAGTGTGATTCCTCACATCTCTGTTGAAACTGTCTTCCCCACCCCCACCCCTCCTTGTTCTTGGTTGTAGTTTAAATTTGGTGGCTTTTGCAGTGCCCGCCCCACTGTAGATTTGATCTAGGACACTCTCCCAGTCCCATCTTTTTACCGCATTCTACCTAATAAACAATTTCTGCACTTGCTTTTAGTCCTTTTTAATTTAATTAAATTTTTTCAAACTGTGTGTGGACTAATATTGCTACATACTCGTGTGCCAGCTTGCACTGCATGTGAATTGTTTTTACTACTGTTTTTGCTACTTAAATTGTAAGCCTGTTTCCTACCTTTCCTGTAATTAGTGTTCCAGATACAGATTTGCTGTATCCAGGACTGTTTGTAAGCTTCTGAGCCCCCCAAGCCTTTCTGTGTTGGAGGGAAGCCTTCTAGCTTATCAGTGGGAGTGGTAAGCATTAGGTAACCTGTCTACCACATAAGGAGTGGTTTGGGCCCAGCATTTGTAGTTATTAGCCGTTTGGGTGGTCTTCCATGTCTCTCAAATTTCTGATTTGAAGGCCTGCATTTGCACTTGTTTCTGTCCTGTAACTCCTGGGCCCATCTCATTTGCTCACTCAAAAAAAAAAAAAAAAAAAAAAAATAAATAAATTTTATCTGCTTTTACTGTATTTGTGTTTCTTCTGACTTTATTTTGCTTTTGCATCATCTTAATAGTACTCAATTGTATTTATTACTGCTTGGTGAAACTCATTCTAAGCCTTTTAGTTTAAGCACTTGGGCTTCAAACCAGTTGTTTTACATTAAGAAGGTTTGTGATCTGCAATGTAGTGGCAGAACAGGTAGCTTACATCCTTCTAAGTTGGGAACTGCTGATTGAGGGCTCAGTGTCTGTTATTCTAAAAGTGCATTAATTCTGGTTTAAGCACTTGAGCTTCAGGCCAGTTATTTTACATTAAGAGGGTTCGTGGTCTGCACTCTTGTGGGAGGAGAGGCTGGACTCTGCCCTTCTGAGCTGGGAATTTCTGGTTAAAGGCTTATAGTGCCTGCATATTTGAACTACTTCTTACTGAAATTGGTACACCTTGTTTGCTGTAGCATAGACTAGATCCAGGCCTGCTGAATCTAGCTTTGTTTGTATAACTTGAGCACTAATCCAGGCATTCTTTAAAGTATTCAATTGTATTTATTACTGCCTGGTAGTAACTTGATTAAAGTGTAGCTATCATTCTAAGTCTTTTGGATTAAGCACTTGGGCTTCAGACCAGTTGTTTTACATTAGGAAGATTTGTGGCCTGCACTGTGGTGGCAGGACAGGTAGCTTACATCCTTCTAAGTTGGGAACTGCTGATTGAGGGCTCAGTGTCTGTTATTCTAAAAGTGTATTAGTTTTGGTTTAAGCACTTGGGCTTCAGGCCAGTTATTTTACATGAAGAAGGTTTGTGGTCTGCACTCTTGTGGGAGAGAGGCTGGACTCTGCCCTTCTGAGCTGGGAATTTCTAGTTAAAGGCTTATAGTGCCTGCATATTTGAACTGTTTCTTACTGAAATCGGTACACCTTGTTTGCTGTAGCATAGACTAGATCCAGGCCTGCTGAATCCAGCTTTGTTTGTATGCTTGTTTGTTTGCTTGTTATTTCCCTGAAACACTAATTCCACCTAAAACGCGGCTTTTCAGCACTTCTGTGGATTCCTAGTGATATCTGCATTGCTTACTGTACTTATTTCCTTGTTTCACTTGAAAGAAAGTTACTGTTTGTCGTTTTTGCATTTAAGTTACCTGTAACAAATTGCATTTAAGTTACCTGGCACTTGCTCACTAAAGCAATTATATAAGTCAGCACTAAAAAATTAAAAGCACTACAGCCTCACAAACTCCCCTTGAGTACCTTGTTCCCCATTGGCCCTTTTTTTCAATTATAAAGGAATTCCCAATACTATTCTAGCATGTCCAAAGGTCAGTTGTCAATCTCCTCTCCGGTGCAGCTGGTGAATCTGGGAATCTTGAGGCAATGTTACAACTGCCTCATGTACACAGACAACCCTCTCCTCCTCCCAACAAATTCCAACACATATGAGAGATGCAACCATATAGCCAAACTGGAGGCTAAGCTCTCTCAACTTAGTACTGGTGTAACCAGTCAGGAGGAGAAGGAAACCACACTCACTACAATTCCAGTCTCACATAGACCTACCACGACAGCAAACCAAACACAAACACACAAAAACATACTCGGAGGCTCTAAATAAAAATCTGCCTAAGCAGCAGAGACCTCCAAAGCAGACACCCAAGCAACCGCTACCCCAAAACAAAACACGTGCAACACATAGCTCACAAAGCCAGTGTGCCGAAGAGTCACAGCCCTTAAGGCTAAACAACACACCTGATACACTTGTAATAGGTGACTCTATCATCAGGCACACAGACGCCCCGCTCACCAGGCTGAACAAGGAGAAGGTCACGGTGAGCTGCCTGTCGGGCGCTAGGATCCGCCACATAACACAAGCACTCAGGTCACTCCAAGGCAAGTACAAATATGACTCTGTCATTGTCCATGCTTGTGTGAATGACCTGAGACGTACCTCTCTGCACTACATGAAAAGAGACATAGAGGAGCTTCTGAGCATGTAGCCCAGGCCGGTATGACCCTGACCTTGAGTAGCATCTTACCCTCACCAAGAATGATGCCACAATATGAAGACAAGAAGATCAATTTCAACAATTGGCTTAAGTATTCGTGTCATTCAAAGGGGATCCAATGCCTGTCAGCCTGGGATGACATGCTCGACAAGCCACGATGCTTCGCTAGGGATTGCTTGCACCTGTCGCCCCTGGGCTTTCGGATATTGGCAAAGGCTGTTGCCTCCCCCATAGTGCCTTTTTTAGGCAAGGCTCAAAAGACAAACCCACCTCCATAGGTATCACAAGGGATAAGAAACTAAGAGTAATGCTACTCAATGCCAGAAGTCTAAGCCTCAAGATGCACTTTTCGAAACTCTCCTTAGCATGGAGAACATCGATATCTGTGCAGTAACAGAAACCTGGTTCAAGGCTCCCGAGAGCACCCCAGCACTACCAGGTTATACCTCATACCATGCTTTTCAGCCCCAAAACTTGGACCGAACCACAAAAGGAGGGGGAGTATCAATATTCGTCAAAGATACCCACACCTCCAGGTTGGTGGCACAGCACGAAGCATCAGAGACTATCCATGTGCAACTAACAGTGGGTAAAACTACCTTTCAGTTTATAGCCTGCTACAGACCACCCTCCCAAACCCAGGAAACCCACTCGGCCTTCCTGAGAACACTGGAAAATATGAAGGTCTCTCCAAACACCATTATATTGGGCGACTTCAACTACCCAAACATAGACTGGGAGCATTACTCTAGCTCCAACACCCTAGCCCAAAGGTTCCTAGAATTTATAAACTCAAATGCTGTGGAACAACTTGTTACCACTCCCACAAGAGGGGAAAACATACTGGACCTGATCATCATCAACATGGGGACTCTATGCTCCAGACTAGAAGTGTATCTCTCACTGGTAAGATCAGACCATAAACTAATCTCACTGGATATTCACATCCCGACCCCACCCCCTGCCCAGAAAACCACAGTGAAAAACTTCTCTAAAGAAAATTTCACACTTCTCAAAACCGAGGTGGAATCCTTCAAAGCCGAGCCTGTGGAAAATACGGCCCAGATCACAGAATCCTTTATAAACGCATTCTATGAACACCTTCAGGAATGCATGGATCATGCAATCCCAAATAAAACCAAGACCCAGTCCTCCAAAGGCAGACGTCCTGTCTGGTGGACCCCAGCCATAAACAAACTATACAACAGAAGGAGGAAGCTACTACATGATAGAGCAAAATCCCAAAAAGGGAAGGCATCTCTGATCAGTATTAGCAAAAAACTACGGGCACTCATAAAATCATGTAAGGCCAGCTTCGAGAGAAAAATTGCACAGGACACTAAGGATAATCGCAAGGCTTTCTTTAGTTTTGTTAGGAATCTGGGTGGGAATTTCCAGATATGCTCAGAATTAGTCCAAAATGACAAAAAATACATTGAACCCACAGATATTGCCAACATCCTAGCCGACAGGTTCAGTGCAAACTCCCCCCCCCTCCCCACATAAAGGTCAAATATCTATCCCAGCAGAGTGCTGCCCCCCTGATATCTCAGATGCTCAGGTAAGAGCCGCCCTCCCCAAGGCAAAAAACACAGCATCAATGGGACCAGATGGTGTCCCAGGCTGCATCCTACATGAACACCAAGAAGAGCTAAACCCAAACATAAAACTACTGTTCAATCTCAGCCTTACTACAGGATATGTACCCAAAGAGTGGCGTACAGCAACAGTGCTCCCTCTCCACAAAGGTGGTGCCTCAACGGATTCTGGAAACTATCCCATAAGCCTGACTAGCTTGGTCTGCAAAGCTATGGAAAGGATCACCATGGACCTCATAAATAAAGATATTGGGGACCTACAGACACTGGATCCTACCCAGTTCGGCTTTAAGGGCAGATCCTGCCTCTTAAACCTGGTTGATTTCTTTGAAACGGTCACCAAGGCCATTGACGAGGGTAAGGTGGTCCACACAGCCTACCTGGACCTTGCAAATGCCTTTGATACAATACCCCACTCGGGCGTTATAGATTAGCTCACAATCTTAAATATAAACCCCTATGTCACTAGATGGGTTGCAAACTGGCTAAAGGACAGAACCCACATGGTTAGAATTGCTGGAGCCATGTCAGACTCCAAACCAGTTACAAGTGGCGTCCCACAAGGCTCTGTCCTGGGACCTCTCTTGTTCGATATATATTTCTCGGAGGTACAGGCCAACACGGAAGGACTGTGGCTGACCAGGTTTGCAGATGACTGCAAACTGGGCGCCATAATCAACTCTCCAGCTGACACAAGCATCCTCCAAAAGGGCCTCATAAAAACAGACAACTGGTGCCAGAGCCATGGCCTCAAGCTAAACGCCAAAAAGTGTATAGTCATCCCTTTGGCAAAACAAAGTGCCCACAAATTACCACATAGGTGGTAATCCATTAAGTACAGAAGAAGTAATTAGGGACCTGGGGACCCAAGTTGATAGCAGTCTCTCATTTGGCAACCACGTGGCCACAGTGGTTAGAAAACATTTTATATAGCCCACCTAATCATGAAGGGATTCACATCTAGATCAGGGGTGGTCATCGTGCCTCTTTACTCATCCCTCATCAGGCCCATAATTGAGTACAATGCCCCTTTTGGGATGTACCTTACCAGACACCTGCAGCAACTGGAAATACCCCAAAAATACCTCACCAAGAGGATCAAAGGGCTCAAACAGATGCCATATGCTGCCCGGTTAAAGAAACTCCAGCTCTACTCAGTGACATACCGCCTGCTCAGAGGCGAACTGTGCCTGACGTATAAAGCCATGTCCAACCTGGAATTAATGGACATGCTGCACCTCAGAAAATCCAAATCCCATTGAGCTACACGCTCGAGAGACTTGAACCTCAGCACTGAAATAAATAGGACATGCTGGAGGGACAGATTCATAACCCAGAGGCTCCCTTTACTCTGGAATAAAATCCCAGTCCAGGTTAGGCAGAGTCCCTCATTGACTCTCTTCAAGAGCAATCTTGATGAGTGGATGAGAGATTGTAGGTTTACCCCGGGTATCACTTCTGTGTCACTGTTAGACAGAGGCACAGTATACTACCCTTGAAAAAGGGCGTAGCAAAATTAATTTAAAATGGGTGGCAAAAGCCAAACACACTCTGGCTAGGCTTATAAATGCCCTAGGGCAGATAGCCTAGTATGAACCTATGAACCTGTGAACCATATTCAGATACAACATTCTTAAATACCAAACATATATTTGAGGGTTCATTCTTAGTTGTTTAGACAGTTTGAGGGAATACTCTGTTTCTGAGGAAGTCTTTGTGATGAATAGCGACTATTAAAAGTTTACCCTAAAAACTATACTTTTGGACTCTGCCTCTGTACTTTGTTGGTGTTTTTTCAGTTTTTTGGTTTGGGGTTACACTGGAGCCTGGGAGTAGCTGTTTTCTTTGGTAGTTTTGAAGAGATATGCCTGGGATACTGTTGCAGTAGCCTTTGGCTATTTGGGTTGATTCTAAAAGCTCTAAGCTCTGGCACCACCCCACTCATCTGTTCTGACTACTGATTGGCTGATAGGGTAGCCCTGTGGAGGGGAAATCAGCAGTCGGAGTGAAGACTTTGTCAGTACTTTTTTTGCTGCCTTGTGAAGAAGCATCTCCGAGACATCATAGGAGCAGCAGCTATTCAAAGCTTTGATTCTAGCATACAAGTCCCCAGTGAGGACCCCTTCTCACAAAATATTGCTATTTTAAGGGAAAATGTTGTTTTTAAACAGGCCTTTTAGTGGTATTTCCCCTTTGAGAAACCCAATATCTGTCTAATGTCAGAAGTTTTTTTTTAATTTTTTTTTTTTTTTTTTTTTATCAGGGATGGAAGTTGTTTCAGGGATGATTTTATGAGAAAGTGTACTGCTTATACAAACTTTATCTACTTGAAGTGTTTTATTTGGGCAGGAATTATTATGGGGTATATGAGCTCTTGTGGCCATTGTGCCACAACTTACCTACCATTTTTTTCTCTTAGACTTAAATTTTGCAAAAGGGGTTTTCTGGCAGGAGTTTATTGTGCCTGGGGAATGTGTATGTGAGTTTATTTTGTGTGCTACTTGTGAACAGTGTTTGTCAACTTGTGCTATGATCGAATCATTTCAGTGAAGTTTATCCTGTTCAAAGCATTTTCCTTAGTTACGGCATGGATACTTACCCTGCCCCAACTGATCTGTCTCCTGCTGTACCTAGAAAGAAAAAACAACTTGCCAAAGAGCCTGTGTCAACTCTTTAGGTACTGTCAAAGCTGATTGTGGGGTTGACTCTACGGTGGCTATTAGCTGTCCCTCAGACCATTCACTTAACCATCTGGCTTCCTCTGGCTGTGCTAGTGTCTGATTTAGGCATGGGAGTACCATCTCCTCTGGGTCAGGGAGACACTCTGGGGAATGCTGCTAGAAGACCTCTCGATGGGGGTTAGGAGTACTTTCTCTGAGTCACTCTTCAGCTGTTCTGAACGAAAAAGGAGGGGTGTTAAAAATTGTTCATCTGAAAACATGGTACCTTTTAGAAAAGAAGATCTTATCTTTACTAGGAAGTTGTTACAGGTTGTTAATCCTGGTAGTCAGAAATCTTTACATGAAAAAGATGTCAGTAGAAAAATTTCTGAGGTTGGGATAGCATTTTAGAGTGCTGTGATATAGACAAGGGACATGGCTGCTTCTGCAGATTGCCAAGCTCAAATCTCTGGTTTAGAGGAAATTTGGTCCTCACAACTGCCTCTGGAGGAATTTTCCTTTTCTCAGAAAAATAGGCAGGATGAATTAAGTATTTTCTTTATGAGAATAAATGGAGGTTTCCTCCGAATTGAGGAGATATTATATGTTACAATTAGATGTGCCTTATTCTACTCGCATATCTCCTATAGTACCAGCCTTGGATGATGTGTTTAATGCTGCCTGTAACAATCATGCTTCTTAGCTTTCAGTTCCCAAAAAAGGCAAATACGCTTTACAAAGTTTTGCAAACTAATAAACATTTGCTTTCCCAACTCGGATGTGACCCTGTGGTCATATCCACAGTTTTGCTATCTAGGAACAGTGTCCTCCATTGCTTCCCCTTTGAACAAAGAAGGAAAAGTATAGGATAGACTTGCAAGGAGTGTCCAAATGAAGGTTTGAAACCAAAAGAACCTGAATTCTTAAAAAGCCTCTTTATAGAAATTCACAAAACACTAGACTAGTCTAGTGTTTTTTGACTTTCTATAAAGAGGCTTTTTAAGAATTCAGGTTCTTTTGGTTTCCGACCTTCATTTGGACACTCCTTGCAAGTCTATAGTTTTGGTTTTTCCTTGACTTACTTGCATCTTTGGATTTGGTATAGGATAGACTTGGTAAGAGTATATCTTCTTCAACATGCATATAGAATTCTTAACTGTTGGAATCGTGAAAGTTTGTCCTTTTTTGTGCAAAATGTTTGAGAGAATCATGTACTACAGTACACTTGCATAGCCAAACCAAAAAGAACTGTAGATACTCTATCAAAGGCTGTCTGCCCACAAAGATTCCGAAGGAAAGATGAAAAAAGCAGGTACTGGTCACCACGCTAAACAACTTCAAAATTATATTTAAAACACAATTAAAAACACAGGAATGAGTGCTTTCGGGACCAAGCCCTTCTGCAGGTACAAAACTCAAATGAAACTGCAGTTTTTATATAGCTCTTCAGTTAACATTCAGTACCGCACCCTCCTTTTTCTTTAGTGCAGGTCTTTAAACCTGGGGTTTTGTATGCTGCTAGCTCAGTGATCCATTTAGTTTCATTCAACTCTGTCTCATTAATCAAATCACCTCCCCTTTTGTTTTTATTTACACATTGTATAACCATAAACTTGCTTATGATTTTCATACTTAGAAATGTGCTGGAAAAGTGCATTATGTTCATGTTTTAATCTTACAGAGGACAAATGGTTCATAATTCTGTTTTTCAGCATGCAGATGTTCTTCGTGTTTCACTGTTGCAGTCATTACATTTGGGTAATCTGCTGGCAGGTTGACCTCAGTCGGCCTGAATTCCAAAGTCTTGGGTCCTGCGTCGGTTGCTGTCTTCTCTTCCATGACGTCAGGTCATCAGGGGTATAAAACATGCAGCCAACGCCATTTTCTTTTCACGCGGTGCACGAAGCAGAAGCATTTTGCAAGTGCCGGTCAGCCGACTACTGAAATATTCGAGTTTGAGTTTCAGAACCGAAGTCTTCACTAAAGCTAAGTACCCCGTTGGGGAAACCTTTTTCTTGCTTTTTACTGATGTCAGCAAAAGTTAATTGTATTACTTGTGGGAAACAAATACCTCATAAGGATTTCCATTTATACTGTATTCCTTGCCTAGGCCCTGATCACAATGTGCCTGACTGTCAGTTTTGTGCTAGATTTAACCAACGCACTATTAAGTGTCTGTATATTTTTGCCTCAAAGTATTTTGGAAACAGATTTAACTACCCAGAAATGTCGTCAGATAGCAATCCTACTACCGGAGTACATAGAAAATGCAAAGAAAAGGACAGAGAAAAGCAGTCGAGATCCAAAACCGACGACGAAGCTTTTCCTAAGCCAGTCGCCGGTTCGCCGATACTCATTGAGGTGCTTTCTCAGCACCTGATAACCCGCTACCTTCGAGTTGCAGGCTTCTACCGACACCCATGTGGAGTCCGGCATGCCACAAGATACTCAAGGTATTGGACAGATGGATGTATCTCCCTCGGATGGATCCAGAGCCGCTGAGCAGGCACCGGCTTCTGAGGGTGTATTCAGACCTCAACATTTATATATCAAACCGACGACAGCTGCAAAACCAAAGTCGAAGGCAACTTCTAAAACTAAAAAACTGACGCATGAGCCACGTGCACAGGCCTATATGCCTAAAAAACAGATTATCAAAATGGCTGAAGACCTTATTACCTTGATCAGGGGTACCCATCCCCCTCCAGATAAGAGTGGTACCCATCCCCCTCCAGATAAGAGGCCTAGGCAAGACACTGATTATGAATCTTCAGATCAGGTTTATATTTCTTCTGATTCCTCTTCTGATCAGGAATTATCTATACCTCCCTGTGAGGATTCTGATGCTGAGGAGTCTATTCCATCTGCTTCTCCTCCAGAGGATTATTCATTTGGAGAAACCTTGCATACTTTGAGGGAGCATTTTCACTGGGAGAGTCAAGACTTCTCAGAATCAAAAAAGAGGCTCAGGGATTTCCTTCTCCCTCAGCACAAGCCTTTAGCCATTCTCCCTGTTTTAGACATTGTGGATGATGTGTTCTCGGAGTCAAGCTTGACCCCTGACTCCTTACCTCCGGCTCCCAGTAAGCCTGACAGATATTACAGGGTCCCTGACTCTCATACATTTTTATTTAGAAACCCTGCTGCTGATTCTGAAACTATTTCACAGGGTCCAAAGGGAGTTAAGGCCTCAACAGCAAAAATTCCCTAGCCCCTCTGACAGAGATTCAAGGGCACTAGACAGATGGGGAAAAAAGGTTTATACATCTGCAACCTTGGCAGTCAGGGCCTTAAACTGTCAATTTCTTATGCTTAAGTACCAACAACATGTTATGCGACTGCTGAAACAGAAATTATGTTGATTTCAGAATGTGCAGAAAATAAAGAATTGCAGGAATTATTGCATGCAGCTGAACAAGTCGGGAAGCATACTTTGCAATGTGGTTTTGATTCCTTAGAGGCCTCCTGCAGGGCCGCAGTTACTGGATCTGTGATTAGGAGGCATGCCTGGTTAAAGGAACAAAATTTGCCTGATCATGTTAAAGCTAGATGCACCTTTACAGTATGATTCTCTCTTTGGTATTAAGGCAGAAGAGGTTTTAAAGAAAATGGAAGACAAAACTAAGTCTATGCAAACTGTTAAGGACTTGCAAGTGCAGCCACCAAGATTCAGTAGACACTGGCCTACAAAAAATTGGTCCTTTCCGGTGTCAGTCAGAGCTCAAAGAGGCAAATCCAGACGCCCAAAGGGTTCCAGATACCAGGTGCCAGATTCATACAGGTCAAAGCAATGGGGCGCATCTACCTCCAAACCGGGGGAGATAAAGCGCAAACCTACAGAAAACAGTCCCAATGACTTCCCTCTGCCTATACCAAGCACTTACTTTTGACAGCACCCTTAGGGGGAAAATTAGCACTTTTTGCTCAAAATTGGCAGTTAATAACCCCAGGACAAGTGGGTACTAAACATAGTTTCACAGGGATACATATTCCATTTCCACACTCTGCCAATGGCAAACAGTTGGCCAGATCTGCCCCAAAAATCAGTGGGCAGAAGCACAGAAACAGGTTACGTCCCTCATGGATATGGGGGCCATTCAACCAGTACCAGAACAGGAAAAAGGACAGGGTTTTTACTTGACTGTTCTTGGTACCCAGAAAGGACAAGGCCTGGCGGCTAATACTGGAGTTATCAATTTTGAAGACATACCTGGAAATTCCAAAATTCAAAATGCTGACTTTGCAGCAGCTTCAGCCCATGCTGGGCAAGAATGCTTGGCTGGTGACATTAGACCTAAAAGAGGCATACCTGCATGTCCCAATAAGACAATCGTGCAGAAGATACCTCAGATTCAAGGCTGGCTTACTGCATTACCAATTCTCTGCACTGCCCTTTGGCTTAACTACTGTGCCCAGGGTCTTTACAAAGTGCCTGGCACCAGTAATTGCATTTTGCAGACAAAGAAGTATACAAATGTATCCTTACTTGGACGACAGTCTGATTCAAGCAGAGAACAAGGACACTCTTCTTCGACACCTGGCGTTTGTGAAAAGGCTTCTAACATGCCTAGGGTACACAATAAATGAAAATAAATCACAACTGGTACCCTCTCAAAAGATAACATTCCTGGGTGCAAGCTTGAATACAACTGCCCAGATGGCTTACCTTATGCCAGACAAATAAAGGAAACTGACCACTTACTTCAAACTGATGGCAACAAAAACCCAGTCTTCTGCACGACAAATTCTGCAGGCTCTGTGCTTCATGGCATCCTGCATCCTACTAATTCCATATGCAAGACTGCATATGAGGAAACTTCAGTGGTACCTAAACAATTTATGTAGTCAACATTCACACAGCCTGGAAACAATGATTCCTCTCATTCCCTGCCTGCAACAGGAGTTTCTATGGTGGGCAAAGGCCTGTCACCAAACATGGGACGGCCCTTCACTCTACCCCCTGCCAGCCAAACTTTAACAACAGACGCATCAGATTATGCCTGGGGGGCCCACATGGCAGGAAGATGCATTCAGGGCATGTGGGCACCAAAACAAATGCATCTACATATCAACCAGAAAGAGATGCTAGCTGTTCGAAATGCCCCAACAGCCTTCAAGGACTTACTTCATCCAGGACAACTACTGATAAAGACGGACAATACCACAGTCATGTGGTGTATAAACAAGCAAGGGGGCACACACTCATACCCCCTTTGCAGATTAACCATGGCACTGTGGGACACAGCTTTTGACCTACCAAATACATCTTCAATCTCAATTCCTGCCAGGAAAACAAAACACTCTGGCAGACGATTTAAGCAGAAACCTTATGGATCCTCATGAGTGGAAACTAAATCCAGAAGTCTTCACCATGATAACAGAGAAATGGGGGAGCCCAGACATAGATCTATTTGCCTCTCCTCAAAATTATCAATTAAAAAGATTCTGCACAAGGACTTACCACAGACAAGCATGGAAAGTGGACGCCCTATCCTTCAGTTGAAAAAACCTATCAGTTTACGCTTTTCCTCCTCTGCCTCTTCTACCCAAGGTCCTCCTAAAAGTCAGACAAGAGAAGCCAAAGATGATATTAATTTCCCCAGACTGGCCCCGCCAATACTGGTACCCAATCCTAAGGAACTTGTCACAATACCCAGCATGGACCTTGCCTCAAAGACCACAACTACTGTCCCAGCAAAACAGTCAGATCCTGCACAATCAACTACAGACTCTAAACCTGGCAGCATGGCTAATCATGTAATCATACAAACAACACCTCTCATTAAAGCTGTGATGGATGTCATTTTGGAAGCCAGGAGGCCTAGTACTAGAAAATCTTATGCTGACAAGTGAAAGAGATTCTGTGCTTGCAATCAAGCACAAGGAACTGATACAGCAGAACCAAATATTCCTCAGATATTACAATACTTAACTGAGATGCTTGACAAAGGCCTATCTTTCTCATCAATCAAAATCCATGCCTCTGCCATTTCAGCTCATTACAACACAGAGCCACCAATCTTTCTCATCCTTTACTAAAGCAGTATCTTAGAGGAGCCAAAAATGTAAGGCCCCCTAGAAGATCACCATTACCTGCATGGGACCTCAATTATGTGTTGGAAAATCTCACCCTGCCTCTGTTTGAATCAGCTGCTACCGCTGATATAAAGTTCTTATCATGGAAAACAGCTCTGCTACTAGCAATTACTTAAGCAAGAAGAGTTTCAGAGCTACAGGCCCTCATGGTAAGTATTTTTTTTAATCTGTCCATTTCACAGAGACAAGCATTGAATTCATTGAACAGTAATGCAGATACTGTGATAAAACCAGCGGATAAGTGGGGAGCTGTAGTAGTAATGAATAAGAATTTCTATCAGAGAAAAGTCTTACAACTGCTACAGGATGAACACACTTTTATATGTATATCCCCTATAACGGTGAGTCATATAGCTGACAAGGTAAAGCAAAGGTTTACAGAATTAAAACTAATGGGGCTAATGTCAGAGGACTTGCACACATTTTTATGGATAGAGCATCCAATGGTGCCTATATTCAAGGCACTACCCAAGATGCATAATATCTGGTTGACCCCCCCCCCCACTGAGACCTATTGTCTCAGGCAGGGGCTGGGTCACAGAGAATGTATCCATTTGGATAGAATGTACATTGAAAAAAGTTTTAGATAAATTTCCCAGTATACTAAGGGATGCAGTACACTTCTTAAAATTGTTGCATGAGTGTATTATACGGAATGAAGGACAGAACTATATTATGGTTACACTAGATGTAAACAATTTATTTACTGTCATTAGCAATACCTATGGCATATCAGCCATATAACACATACTATCACAAGTAGCTAACTTTGAGCTTGATAGCATTAGGCTGATAAGTGAGCTGATTAAAATAGAAAATAACATATTTATGTGTCAAGATGCATATTATCGCCAGAAGCAGGGGGTGGCAATGGGCACCCCCTGTGCTAACACTTACGCAAATTTAGTGTTGGCTCACTGAGGGAACAAAGTTATATATGGGGGACAACATCCATGGAAGGACAAGTTAATTTTTTTGTATGTGTTTTGTGGATGATGTTTTTTTTGTTATGGGGGGGGGGGGGTCGTGGATTTACAAAAATTTGTTGAATATTTGGAATCCACGACCACTTTCCTTAGAGTCACCATGCAGTATTCCAGTAGAGCTTTGGACATTTTGGATGTAAAATTGCTCAGGGATGAGAATGGAGTTTTGGACTGGACCTTTATTCAGAAAAAAACTGTTGGAAGAATAGCATGCTATCTTATGACAGCATGCATCCAAGGTTTACGTTTAATGGAATAATAATGGGACAGGGTGATATGTACAGCATGCTATCCTATGACAGCATGCATCCAAGATATACGTTCAGTGGTATAATAAGAGGGCAGGTTGATAGAATTTCACGTATATGTACACAGGATACACATTTTGAACAAGAAATAGACAAGTTAGAGAGTAACCACTGTCGAAGGGAATACAATGAAAATAGAGTTAAAGATGCTATTACTAAGAGTAAACAATACAGAAGTAATAGGTCTAGGCCTTGGTTCTCCCATAGACAACAGGATGGAACACATGTTCAGTCTTGAGCCTCACAGATGGATAATGCGAGTCTAATGTTAACATATAGTAATAACATAGGTGGAATAAGTGATATAATAAAACAGAACTGGAATGTTTTGCTGACAGATGAAAAAATAGCCTTGGTAGTGGGAGAAGTTTTTGGCTTTAGAAGAAATAAAAAATCTGAAGGATTTATTATGTCTTGAAGGGAAGACAAAAAAAAGTAGGAACAGTTTTACACAACGTATAGGTACATGAAAGTGCAGAAATTGCAAAGCATGCGAGTACATTGTGCAGAATCCTATGTACACCCTGTATCAGGAAAATAATATTGTTTTGATTTGTATAAGATTATAGAACAAAGAATGTTGTTTATCTGGCTGTCAGGACTGCAGCTCATTCTTTGTAGGGAAAATTAATTGCATGCTGAAAAACAGAATTTTGAACCATGTGTCCTCTGTAAGATTAAAACATGAACATAATGCACTTTTCTAGCACATTTCTAAGTATGAAAATCATAAATTTAAGTTTATGGTTCTACAACGTGTAAATAAAAACAAAAGGGGAGGTGATTTGATTAAGGAGACAGAGTTGAATGAAACTAAATAGATCATTGAGCTAGCAGCATACAAAACCCCTGGTTTAAATGGGGTTATACCTGTAAGACCTGCACTAAAGAAAAGGAGGGTGTGATACTGAGTGCTAACTGAAGAGCTATATAAAAACTGCAGTTTCATTTGAGTTTTGTATCTCTAGAAGTGCTTGGTCCCGAAAGCACTCATTCCTGTGTTTTTAATTGTTTTAAAATAAAAGTTTTGAAGTTGTTCATTGTGGTGACCAGTACCTGCTTTTCTTCTTCTTTACTACAGTACACTTCTTCTCTGAAAGTAGTGCTCGTCTGAATTTCATTGTCTCTAACATTTCTCATGGATGAAAACATCCCTTAAGGAGTGCATATATTTGTGCAGATACTGTCTCTAGGGCCACTACTACAGTGTTGAAGAAATATGCCTGGGTACGTAGTCAAATGTTTTTCTGATAAAGTAAAGTCTGTAATTCTGAATTTAGCTATAGATAAGGAGACTTTGTTCAGCTCATCTTCTACTCAGTTTAACAAGAGAGTGAAAATAATATAGGAATTTCTAAGATGTTTCAGCCTCCCCTCTTACAAATATCCCAAATCCTCTTTTCCATCTTAAAAAAACTAGGCTTAAAAAGGCCCTTGTGGTTGTTAGCCTAGTAAGCACCTATGAATGTATGAACTAAACTATCAGTCCATGCCTTTTCAAACTAGACAGGGGATCTGAAAGAGATGGCAGAAGGAGAACAAGAAACAAGGAATTTTCCAAAAATGGGACAGTCTAGTATTTCAGAATGACTATACCAGCATTCTTTCTCCTGTCGTTTCTCTCTCAAAAAAAAAAAAGTCACACAAACTGGTTCTGTACAATTCCTTTGGCAACAGATAGTTTTAGACACTTTGGTCTTAAAAGTGGTTCTGGAGGGATACGGTTGGCACTGGGTACAAATGCCTCCTTTCAGGGGAGTTGCTCCCTACCCTTCAAACCACACATTTTTCCTCAGGTTCTTCAGTACAGACTCATCCTAGGAGTCTCAGAACCTGTGATGTTAAATCAAAGGGGCAAAGTGTTTTATTCCAGAATGTTTCAGGTACTAAAGGAGGTGTCTTCTTGGAGACCACTTGTAGGTTTTCATTTCTAAATTTGTGTGTGACAGTTACAAAATTCAAGATGTTCACCCTTCAGAATGTTACCTCTTATCCTTCAAGAAGGTTTTATGGTAACATTAGATTTAAAAGATGTATGTTATCACATTCTCATAGGTAAATGTTTCTTGAAATTTCTCAGATTTTCTGTGTCACATTATCAGCTGGTTGTATTAATGTTTGGGTTATCTACAGCTCCAAGGTTGTTTACAAACTTTCTAGCTTCAATCAGAGCTCATTGCAGACTGAATGAAATTCACATATTTCCTTACTTAGAAAACTTTCTCATCTTTGTAGAGTTTTTCCCCATATGTTGAGAGACATTACAATGGATTTCTTCTGTTTGGACCAAACTTGAGCTCTAGATAAATGTTCAGAAGTCATACTTGACCCATCACAAAAGATTTTCTTTCTAGGCTATCATTGACACCTTGCAGTAAAAGGCTTTTTAGACACAGGAGAAGGGGGATTTTTATCTAGAAATTTTCCTGAGCTGCTCAAATCAGTTCCAGACTTCAGCCAGTCTCTCTCTTAAGGTCCTGGGGTTCATGGCCTCAATTGTTCTCATGATTCTTCATGTCAGGTTGCACGAGAAAGATTCTGTGGTTTCTAAAAACCCATATACTCAACATTTGTATCCTCTGGAATTTCATATTCCGGTGTTGGGCTTTAAAATAAATAAATAAATAAATAAAACAGCATTGATGGAGACTACTTGTCTTTTTTGCTTTCTAGCCAGTCTGCAACTCCAGATGCCTCAGACTTCTTTTATGGGGAAGTTTCTATAGGGGTAAAGGTGCAAAGCCTTTGGCTCTCCTCAGACAGGCCAAAGGACATCAGTGTGATAAATGTGGGCTGTGATCCATGCTTTAAAATATCTTCATCAGTTATGGTTGCCTGGTCCTCTTCAGGTGATTACAGACAACATTGCAGTGATGTAGTACATAAGCAAGGGGCAGCAGATCATATCCTCTGTACACGATGGCTGTGATGGCTTGGGAGGTAACGCTTCAGAACTCCTTAACACCCCCCCCCCCCGGCATCTTACATTTCATCAGAGCAAAACATAGTGTGAGACCAGCTAAGCATGACAAGGAAAGGCCCTCATGAATGGAAATTAAATGGAGGGGAGGGGCCTTCTAGGAATTGATCCACTTCTGGAGAAAACCTCAAATATTTCTGTCTTCCTTTTTTCATGACCAACAACTGAAGAAGTCCTACTGCCAGACTCCTTGCAAACAAGCTTGGAAAATAGATGACCTTGTTTTTCCCTGTGGTTGGAATGTTCTTTTATGCCTGTCCACTGATATCCAGGTTAATTCTGAAAATTCAGAAGGACTCTTCAGAAATGATTGTGTTTATCTCATTTTGATCCATAAAGCATTTTTTTTCTCTTTTTGTGGAACTGACCAAGGGCAATTACTGCAAGCTAGTTTTCTGACAAAATGGACCTGCTTCCACAGGACAGGAGGAGTTTGATACACCCCAGTCTCAAATATCTTTAACTGATTGCCTGGATGATTCGATTTAAATTCCTGTCCTTTACTTCTTTCTAGAGGATGAGCGGTAGGTACTAGGAAGTCTTACACTGGGAAATGGAAAAAGATTTTCCAGTTGGTGCCTAGCCGATAACTAGGGCCCTGTTTACTGATGCTCAGATATGTGTGAAAATTACTATCCTTTGGCTTCTCTTACACCTTCTTTCAAGGTACCTCTTGTGGTCATTTCAGCATGCTTGCTCATGGATCCTCCAGTTTCTTCTACGTTTTTAGTGAAATAGTTTCTTAAAGGAGTTTTGCATCCGAGTCTACCTTGTAAATGGGCTTCTCTTTCTGGGGATCTTAACTTTAGGCTGAAAAAGGTAACCATGTCTCCATTTGAACCTGTACACAAGCAGACTTGAGTATTTATGTTCTTATCATTGATGTGACAGCTGCACAAGAAGAATATCGGAGTTGGTGGGAGAACCCTGTTCTGGCCATCGACAGAAATAGGGTGTGGTTATGAACAAATCCATTATTAATGCCCAAGGTTGTTTAGAATTTACCTTGTCAAGTCATGAATCTCCCAGGTTTGTGCAAAGATCCTCAGAACCAGGGTGAGAGGATTCTACATACTTTGGACATGCAGAGGCAGCTCAGGCACTATCTTTACAGAACTAAGTCCTTTAGAAATGCTGATCAGCTATTTGTTTTTTTATGTTGGGACAAAGAATGGACAACACACATCAAAACAGACCATTTCCAGATGGTTGTCCTCTGTTATTGACTTTTGCTATTCCCACCATGGTAAACCAGCTCCAGACAGTATAAATACCCATTCTACCATAAACTTGTCTTCTTCAATGGCATCTTGGAAAATGGTGGACTTGAAGTATTCTAGAGGCAGCTACATGGTTATCTCTACATACCTTTCCAAGACATTACAAACTGGGTTATTTTTCTAGATCCAGGACAGGCTTTCTTAGGACCATTCTCCAGGGGCTCCTGGATCCACATCCTTCCTCCTCCCAGGTTGTCTAGACTTTGGTAGCTTAAAGGTTACTGCAGCAGTGAGAATGATGAACATAGTGCAGTTGTATAAGTTCCACTTGCCCATAACAGTAGATGTTCAAATTCCTCACTACTGCAGTACCTCAACCCACTCTCAGTCCCCCCAGTTTTTCATATGTAGTTACTTGTTGGGATATGAAATTGTTTATCACATTTTTTAGTGGTTCAGGATGAGTGTGCTCCTCCTTAAATTTTAGTCAAGACCGTCCTAAAGAATCTTCACTCTGACTGCCGATTTTTCCACAGAGCTGCCTAACCAGCAGTTAGAGTGAGGGTGTGGGAGGAAGCCAGAGCTCTTGAAAGATGGCTGGTTGTTGTGTCCTGGGCAGGACAACCCATATAGCCTCAAGGCTACTGTGGTAGTGAGGAATTAGAACATCTACTGTTATGGGTAAGAGCAACTTCCATTTAGAGTGTAACTGCTGTCTTTATTGAAATTATTTATATTGGTGTTGAGTACTTTTGTTCACTCATGCAAACTTCATTAACAAAAGCAGCCTGGAAAAAGGTCTAAAGTTTGCCTTATACTTTTGCCAAAACATTTCAAATAAACAAGATTGGATCCACTTATTTTACACGTGGAAGACAGTTTAATAAGAATTTACCAGTAAAAGCAGTTTGCTATAAACTGTCCAGAAGGGAGCAGGAGCAGCTAGTCAGTCAAAAAGTGTGGAAGATGAGGAGCCAGTCAGGAGATAGTCACTGGAAGACTTGGCTGGAGCAAGCTGGAAATCATAACATCATGGAACTAGTATCTTGTAGCAAGCAGCAGTAAGAACCGTTGAAGTAAAACGTATTGTTTTATTATAGTTAATCTGTTGTTGAATATGTTAGTCCCAGTAGGCCAGTGTCCGTTTTTAGAGTAGATGGAAGGTGATAGTTATACTAACTAGGAAATTTTATACACACACACACACACACACACACACACACACACACACACACACACATACATAAATATTTATTTTGTTGCCCAGGGCACTGGCAGTTTTGTATGAAAAAGGAGGCAAAGAATTATTAGAAGAAATGAAACAATGGTTGTGGCAGGAAGGGGTGGGAGTTAAGGGGTGGAATAATAAAGATTGAATGTTATACCGTATAAATGAATGAAAATGTATATCAAATTAAATTGCAATATATTGTGATTGTGAATATAACAGTAAAGCAACAACCATTGTTTTCAGTAAGTGCCATCCATGGGATTTTTTTTTTTTTTTTTTTACACATCCACACGAGCTACCACCAACTCAAGCAGGTGGTATCACTCAAAGGATGGCAAACACACAAGGGCAACTCCCACCCCACCCACGCTACACTGCTGTGTTAGTA